>NC_084538.1:16506125-16536125 GCF_024500275.1 Phycodurus eques | reverse complement strand
TTCCTTTTAATTAAAGTTAAATTTAAAAAAATTAAAATAATTATTTGAAATTTGCTCAAATTCAATTGAAAACTAATGGACTTTATATACTGTAATATTTTTAGTAATGTACTGCATGTTATGAAAATAATGTCCGTCCAACCCCAAAAAACATGAAGCAGGGTTGTACCACACCAAAAAATACTTGGCTTCCCAAATACCACCATAATGACCAACATTAAAATACAGTAATGGAGTAGGCCCAAATGTTCACCAAAAACGAGACTGAGGTTTCAAGGTTTTAGTCCTAAAAAGTATGCCGCTGTAACATTATCCACAGTTTGAACATTAACATGGGGCCTTAATATGAGAAAAGGAAAAAAAAAAAAAAAGATTAAATACTGATTTTATGTAAATGTATTGCACATAAAACAAATAAAAATTATACTTAAATGTTTTAAAGCATACAATTCTTAAAGAGTAACTGCAAATGTATTTTTTGTACTGTACTATACTTGAAAAGTTAATGTACCGTAGTGGATTAAAAAAAAAAAAAAGGCTGAATGTTTTATTTGTATTTATTCAGTGCTTCTTTTTCATATCACTCGAGAGAGCCCGCGTACCACTTTTGCTACTCGTACCACACTTTGAGAATCACTGACAAATGATTTTCTTATCTGCAGCAAGTCAGCCCTATTTTGTTGATTTTTCTCTCTATACTTAGTTATACTTGTTTTGCAGCAGTTGGTTTTCTACCTAAAAAAAGTACTGTGCATATGACTGCTGGACTCTGCTAGAGGACTCTGCATCTTTTTGCACAATTGTTTTTTGTCAATGTCTTTATGTCCCCAAAGTGTTCTGTAAATTGACTGTCTGTTGTACTAGAGCGGCTCCAACTACCGGAGACAAATTCCTTGTGTGTTTTGGACATACTTGGCAAATAAAGATGATTCTGATTCTGATTCTGGCCACGGTAAGGAGACAAATCTTACTTGAGGAGACACTGAGTGGATAATACTGCAGCATCCAGCACTAATGCACGACAACAGGGGAAGCTAATGTTTGCATGCGTTTTTATTTATTTTCTAGCCGAATATACCCCAGCGATACGGGGATGACTAAAATGCTAAATCATGAATCACGTCTCCTCAGAGAGAGATGATAATCTCCGCAGAACGGAGATTATCAGAGAGAGATGATAATCTCCGCAGAAAGACAGATGGCCATGCCCGAAGAGCTGCACGGATGTTCATGACTGCGAACGTGGCAGAATGAATGGGAGAAAGTTGTACAAGATTAATTCATCACATCGTGGTAGATGATTGCTAGCAGCTAATGTTCTCAACCAGCGTGGATTTACGCATTTTAGGGCACAGACCACAGCCACGATGCGACGAGGGATCCTGGTTAAAGTTAGCCATTTTAAACAAAAAAGAAGCGTTTTGTCAACCTCTTTTTGGCAGTTGCCAAAATGCATCAGCGTTCCATCTTTATGGTGTTGAGACAAAATCTGCAACCCCCCCAAAAAGCACCCAGGATGTAACCAGGTGACTATAGACAGTTTTCAAATAATCAACTTGGGACTTTTCACTTCTTGGACAATGACATGTTTAATTTGGAATAGTACCAGGAGTAATGATTCGATTTTGATTCGCTCGTCATTCGTTATTGACAATGCAAAAAGCGATTGGGGATTTAGACGGTGAGTCCGAGTTCTAGATTCTCCAAGTTGATGCGACAGAATGACCGTGACATAAAAACTCCACTCAAATAGTGCAATGGAACATTATTCGTCAGAAGAGCAGTGTGGGAAGAACAGGTCATTCACTTTAGTAATACATTTTTTTTTTTACATGCCCGAGGATTTTGGAGGCGCTCAAGTTCTCATTCCATGCTTTTTTTCTTTTTGTAAAATTCCACAATAATGACAGCCACTTGAAATGTTGCAACAAAAAGGCCATTTGAACATGTAAACAGGGGTAGTTATATTAAAAAATGTGTTTTCAAAGGCTATTTTTGAACAATAGATTTTATTTATTGTTCTTAACGTCTATAAAAGTGGGTTACAACTTAGTGACAATAGTAAAATGCAGGTCCCCGTGTGACAACAGATGAGAACCACAGCTCTAAAAAAAAAAATCGTCCCTTCCACTCGCTAATAGAACTCCTGCAGCAGGCAGCATGTCTACCACCACCCTCTCTGATAAGCTACTCACTACTTCTGTGTCATCAGGGGGAAAATTGAAGCAATTTGAAATTCAGAGTGACAAGCAGCGACTGGAGCCTGGGCAGCCAGTAAGCAGGATGGATGGATGGCCTGATTTGAAATGACGGGAAAAGTCGAAATAAATAAATGGGGATCCAAAATTGCTGCGGGTGAGGGTGAAAAACAGTCTGACGGCCATTATCATGTCATTATTGAAGATGAAGTGTGCCAAATCTGTTGTGGAATGGAGGCCGGGGCGAGGTAAAATATGCTAAAGGGAACTACTGAAGTAAAAATGTCTCTCTGCTGGCATGATGACAGCAAGGAGGATTCAACAATGACTCTAATTATTGTCACTGCAGTATGTTTACCACCATGTATCCTCCACTGACTGTACAGTATATTACATTCACACTTTCGGTACTAACATACAAACAGTTCAACAGCTCCCCTCAACTCATGCATTAGGAGCGTCCAGGGTGGGGTGGTACTGGGTTGCAGCTAAAGCAAAGGATGAACGAGGTTGAGCTGCAATAGGTTGGACAGGGCTGAGATCCTCCAGTCTGGGTTGGCTAGATAGGACAAGACAGTGACTGGGCAGGAGGCCTGCTGTGGCCACATGCCACCACAGCGGGGACCAAGGCAGCCATGACCAATGGCTTTGAGGACACCATGGCGAAGTGGGGTTGACAGGCAGCTGAGCCGGGACACTCCAATGGGTAAGATGGCCAAGCTGCTCACAGGCCAGACAAGGGGGAGAGAAAGACAAAGGCTAGCGTGAAAGAGGAAGTTGAGGTTAAGATAGTGTCAGATTCACATAAGATGAAAATGCTGATAATAAAAGTGATTCAAGAAGTACAGCGGTAGGAAGAAGTATGTGAACCCTTTGGAATTTCTTACATTTCTGCACAAATTGGTCATAAAATGTAGTCTAACCATCTAAATCACAAGAACAAACAAACACTCTGCTTAAACTAATACAACACAAACAATTATATGTTTTCATATTTCTACAGAGCATAACATGCTAACATTCACAGGACAGGTGGGAAAAGTAAACCCTTGGATTTAATACCTGGTTGTCCCTACTTTTGCGGCAATAACCTCAACCAAACGTTTCCTGTAGTTGAAGATGCGGTCAAGATGAATTTTGGACCATCCCTCTTTACAAAACTGTTGCAGTTCAGTAAAATTCCTGGGATGTGTGCCGTAAATAGCTCTCTTAAGGTCATGCATCTCAATCGGGTGAGGTCAGGACTTTGACCGGGCCACTCCAGAACACATTTTCTTCTTTTGAAGCAATTCTGTTGTTGATTTGTTTCTGTGTTTTGGACCATTATCCTGTTGCAACACCCATCCTCTTTTGAGCTTCAACTGTTGGACAGATGGCCTCAAGTTCTTCTGCAAAATTGCTTGATAACCTTGTAAATAATTTTTTCCATTGATCACAGCAAGGTGTCCAGGCTGTGAAGGATCAAAGCATGCCCATACCATGGTGCTCCCTTCACCATGCTTCACAGTTGGGATACGGTTTTGATGTTGATGTGCTGTGCCATTTTTCCTCTACACATCACATTGTGTGTTCCTCCCAAACAATTCAATCTTGATTTTATCTCTCCACAGAATATTCTACCAGTAGTTCTGTCGAACATCCATGTGAAACTTAAATTGTGGAGGAGTGTTTTTTAAAAAAAAAAAATTTTTTTATAGACAGTCACGGCTTCCTCCTTGATGTTCTCCCATGAATCCCATTCTTGTTTAATGTTTTACGTATGATAGATTTGCCAACAGAAATGTTGGCACTTGCCAGTGATTTCTGTAAGTCTTCAGCTGACACTCTGGGGTTATTTTATTTTTTTACCTCAGTGAGCATTCTGCGCTCAGTGTGCTGTGCTGTTGCAGTCATCTTTACAGGATGGCCACTCCTTGGATGAGTAGCAACAGTGCTAAACTTCTCTATTTACAGACAATTTGACTAACCGTGGACTAATGAACATCAAGACTTGTAGAGAAACCTTTGTAACATTCCAAAGCTTTATCCAAGTCACCAGTTCTTAATTGAATGTCTTCTGAGAGCTCTTTTGAGTGACGCATGGTACATACAGCAATGCGTCTTGACCAGAGGATATTCTAAACTGGTGTGTTTTCTTGTGGACAGAGCAACTTTAAGCCACACCTCCAATCTTGTTCATTGATTGGATTCCACGTTAGCTCACTCCTGACTGATTACCTCTTGGAGAATCCGTAGCCTAGAGGTTCACTTACTTCTTCCTTCCTGTTCTATGAATGGTTACATGTTCATTTCAATGAAAATATGAAAACATAAAACACATTGTTTGTGTGGTATTACTTTAAGCAGACTTTGTTTATTCATGGGGCGGCATGGTGGATAGCACATCTGCCTCACAGTTCTGAGGATTCGGGTTCAAATCCGACCTCACCTGTGTGGAGTTTGCATGTTCTCCCTGTGGCTGTGTGGTAGGTTAACTGAAGACTAAATTGTCTGTAGGTGTGAATGTAAGTGCTAATGTTTTTTTTGTCTATGTGTCCTGCGATTGGCTGGTGATGAGTTCAGGGTGTAACATGCCTCTCGCCCAGAGTCAGCTGGGATAGGCTCCAGCATGCCCGCGACCCTGGTGAGCATAAGTGGTACGGAAAATGGATGGATGGATGGATGTTTATTCTTGTGATTTGGATGAAGATCAGACTACATTTCATTTCTGCAGAAATTTGAGAAATTCAAAAGGGTTCACATACGTTTTTCTCCAACTGTGTAATGATGTCCGAAATGTCATACAATACTTGTTTGTACAATTTTATGGCACATGCATTGTCATGAAGCAGCAGGTGACCTAGTGGTTAGCACATCAGCCCCACAGTTTTGAGGTTTGGGGTCCAAATCACGGAGGCGGTGATTTGGACCCACATTACAAAAACATGAATTTGAAATTTAGGTTTGTTGAAGACGTTAAAGTGACCATAGGTATGAATGTGAGTGTGGATGATTGGTTATCTTTATGTGCCCCCGATTCTCTGCAACACGTCCAGGGTGTACACCGCCTCTCGCTCAAAGTCAGCTGGGATAAGCTCCAGCTCACCCGTGACAATAATGAGGACAAGTGCTATAGAAAATGGATAAATATTGTTTTTCATAGTTGAAGGCTGAAGCCCTAACTCGTATTTGCATCGAGCATGTAAAAGCAGTCTTGTTCCCTCCTGTGTTCTATATCAGTCATAACCTGATGCACTGCTTTCTGTCACATGCTGGAAACAGTGTTGGACAAAGAGTGGGCATCCCAGGCACTGCTGCCATGGTAACCTGGGTCACAGCTCTGTGTGGTGGGTCATTTGGAGGGTTTTACAGATGACAAAAGGGGGGAAATTATGTTTGTAAAAGTGTGCACAATGTGTCCATCTCAGTGATAAGTGGAAGACAAACACGTGAAGGGAGTAGTAAATGAAAATAAATGAGAGAAGTTGAGGATGAAGCCAGCAGATGATGGTGAAGAAAGATGAGGAGAAAGACAAAAAACCTCAGCACATAGTTGGTCAACAGAGCCATATGGCCATCCATTATCAAAGATGCAGATGACTGCAGGCCTGTTATTGAGATTCCTAAAGCAAATATTGACTCCAGCTGGAGCAGGCGCTTTTCTCCAACTCTGACACATGCCTCTTTTCCAATACTTACTTCCGCTGTCCTCTATCTGACTTAGACAAATTGATTAGATTGAGCAAGAAACTTTTACAAATGAAACGAGAATGATCAAAAGACAGGAGTAAATGCCACAGGAGAAAGGGAGGGCTACGCAACGAGAGGACGACTAATAAAAGGTGTTTTCCAGAAGAGTGAACATAAGAGTCATCATCAGTTCACTTAAGTAAATGGACAATGCGGTCTGTGGGTAAAACAATTGCGGCACAGAAATACAACCTGATGCACTGAGCGGGATAATCTTGCCTTCTCTTGCTCTTTCGCTCTCTCTCTCTGTCTCGCATGCTGCTGCCTCTGTTTATCTCTAATTACCAAGCCTTAGGTACAGCTTGTTCCCCTGCATATGCACAGCCGCTGCTGCCTCCTTGCAGTAACTAGGGACAATTAATAAAGGGACACTTTCAGAACAGCAATATAAAGATTATATCCACAAAGCTGCCAACCTATAAAAATTCACTTCCAGAACAATTTGTCCAAATTTGTCTACATTTCCATATTTTCAAAATTCTGTCAAGAAGATTTCCGTGCAACAGTCAGAATCATAATCGTTAATAAATGATGGGTTCAATATTTGTGATTTTATTGTTTGTATTACATCAACCTTATAATGATGGAAGCAGTTGCATCCCGATTCAAAGTACCAGTATGAGATTTCGACTTTGCATCATTAAAAATATCTGTGTCTACGGATTAATTCACCTTTGCCAATTCTGTTTTCAAAGCTGGTAAGAAAAAAAAAGCAAGTCTATGAAAGCAGATTAATCAGATTTCAAACGTCAAAATTCAAACTCGGCACTCTAGTTTGCAAACAAAAAAATAACATTGCTGATTGACTGTAATGGATAGTTTATGTATGGACAATAGTCTTGGGTTCTATTTGGTGTAATGTAAAGAAGTACATGGAAGAAGAAGAAACGTAATTACATCTCTTGCATGCTATTTATATTACATATTTATAATTCCTACATCCACAATTGCTGCTGAAACGATGCAAAATTCCCCATTGTGGGACTAATAAAGGTTATCTTAACTTATATTACAAATATTTATCAATAATAATAATATCCTTTCAACCTGCCCGCGTTCTCAAGTGACATGTGCAATGACGTACTAATTCAATTCCGGTTCAGACGAGGCATCCTGTGCGGCCGTGTATTATTTTATATTTAATCTTTATCTCTAAACATGTATTAATTGGCCGGTTATTCTGTTGTTCAAAGTTGGTTACTCTCCGGAAAACCGTGGTCCCAGCCAGACCTATGTGACAAGGGTTTTGTTTCACCAAATCACTTATTTCGATATTTTGAGACTGCTTGCAACGATAGCTTCACAATTACCAAGGCTTTGACATTGTCTTCGCCTATCCACTCCTCGTCCTCCCTTTGTGACATTTTTGTAAGAAGCTTGGTAAGAACTGTAGCTTATTTGACACCATGGAGGCAATGATCAGTGACTTACAATGCATTGACCCCGAATGACCAAACTTTTGCTTCTGCGGCTTGGCAGCCGTGGGACGGAATACAACAGCGTGCACCAACCAACTGTTCAATGTGGACGAGGCCGTAATGTCAGATGCTTTCTTTTTTTTCTTCCAATATCCGGAACTATCAGTTTTATGGCCATAACGAGTCAACGTTTAGTGATTCAGGAACATAACATAACATTTGGCAGCTCTGTATCCATGTCAAAGGCACAGTCCATAGTCAGTGACCTTTCAGGGAAAACATTAACCCCTATAACTGCTCTATAATACACCAGCTTGAAATAAAGAGTTGGAATTTTGTAAGGACTAAGCAGACAGAAAAAATATAAATAGGAATGCTTTGTTTGTAATGTCCACAGATTTGAGTAAATTTAAAAGATATGGCAACTAATTTGCATTCATTCTGGTAATAAAAAGAAAAAAACAAATCTAAATCGGTTGTGAGTGATGACAATATAGCGTCGGCAAAACACCAATCTACACGTACTCTATCATGTGAGGTGATGGAAAGAAACCCAACCTGACTTTCATTTACTGCAACTTTATTTGAAGCAGCTGCCATAGTGCTGCTATTTGGAAAATAATTGAAATAAGCCTGTCACAACAAGCCACGTAGCAGACCTGATAATTTGTGTTATATCTTGCAAAGTTAGGCATAGGAACTATAGTCAACTCCTACCTAATAGATTCTGTGAACCATGATCTGAAACTACTGCAGTGACTACAAATTAAGGCAAGTGAAACCAAGTCATGGACAGAGCCAAACTAAGTCAATGGAAACACAGAAATGTATTGGATTAAGTCGGAAAAAACAAAATACATTGTCAGAAAAAGTTCATTGGTGGTTGGTTCACCAATATGATAGACCACCGATCCAGGGTCACTATAGCAAGAACAGAGATGCTGCTCTCCTCAATTTAATAGAACGTTGATTAGGCAAATAATATTACTTTAATATTCATAAACTTGGGGTAATGGTTTTGGGTGGGCAAGTTCAACCTTCCAACCTTTGTAGTGACTGAAGGTGATAAGGGAAGGGATTTGTGGCTGGTATGATGTTTCAAGTGATTCCAAACACACACATAAACATACAGGTCAATTATGCAGTAACACACACTCTGCAGCTTTGATGGTCACAGTGCTGGTGACAGAGAGATAAAACAATCGGTAGGACCATAGCCATGAAGGCATATGGGTAAAGGTGTGCACATACATATGCATTTTAGTATGTGCATGTATGTATACATATGCATGTGTGCTGCCCAGATGGGAGGAGGGCAGCAGCTCTTGGGGAAAGCAAAGGTCAAGCATCTTTGTGGATCAAAGCCAAGGTCAGGGGAAATGCAGTGGCCCATGTTCAAGGTGAATGAAAACCTCAGATGGCGTTTCATTAGCAGGCTGCTCTGTCTCCACTGGTCCCCATCAGCCAAACAGCACCAACCTTCATCCTTAGTCCCCTCTTTATCCCCTTCTGTCCACTGGGACCTGTCCTGAAAACGACTGTCCACTGGGATCCATTTTGTGCCTAGTCCAACCCACCCAATGCGATGGCCCTCTCTACACATGCTCACACACACCCGTTTTGTGCATAAGAAGGCACACACAAACACACACTTCTTCCCAAAAGCCAATCTTGACCTCTGATCTGGTGACTCCCAGGAGAGCACCTTGACCTTCCACGCTCAGTCTTTGTGTTCCTCAGTCATCCTGCTGACAGAAGGCTTCTCGCCACTACTACTAGCCTATAACACATACAGCCCTTAAACATCCATACAGTAGCTGGTTCATAGAGTATTCACTCCACTATAAAAGTATTGGAACAGTAAGACTCCTTTGTTTTGCTGTAGACCAAAACTATTTGGGTTTGACATCAAAAGTTGAATATAAGACAAGAGATCAATATTTCAGCTTCAACTTCCAGGTATTTACATCTTCATCTGATACACATCTTAGAAGAAGGATTATTTACAACAGAGCACCAAAATCTTAGGTCAGAAAAAAATATTGGAACATGTATAATTAGTTGAAAAATCTTTGCTTGCAATTACTGCACTAAGCCTGTGACCCACTGACATAACCAAACTTTTATGTTCTTTTGTGATGCTTTTCCTGGAAGTCCAGGTGTCTCAGTCTGAAGCCTAAAGCACCAAAGGCGTACACTTGGATAAAGTACTTGAGTTGACAAAAAGTCATATGAAAGCTTGAATATAGTGTTATGAAAAAGTATTTCGCCTTACTATTTTTTTTGTGTGCAAATTTAGCACAACTGTGTTTCTGTTTCAGATCATCCAACCAATTTTAATGTCTCACAAAGACAACCCTACTGCCAATGGATGATAAGAGTTTATCCAGCTCACGACAATACAGAGCAGAATCCAATGAAAAAAATAAAATAAAAGGGAATGGAACACAAAGGACTTCCACTAAGGACAAAAAATAAAACTCTTGAGATCTGGGATTATGTTTTTGTCTCGTAACCAGGCAACTAAAAGGTATCCTAAGAATGACCATACTCAATAAAGATGACTAAAAGAGCAAAAATGAATATGAATGTGATCAGATTTTTGCCCCTCTCTTCTTCTTCAAAAACATTGTTTTTAACCCATTCAGAGATGGACTTGCTGGCATGTTTCGGTTATTGTCCTGCTGCAGAACCCAAGTGCACTTCAGCTTGAGGGAATGATGTGACAGCAGGAGATTCACCTGCAGGAGTTTGTGGTATACTGCAGAATTCATTGTTCCATTAATCACAGCAAGTTGTTCAGGTCCAGAAGGGGAAACAGCCTCAGACCATCACATTGCCACCACAATGTTTGACTGTTGGCATGACGTGCCCTGAGACCAGGGACATAGTCATAATTTTAGAAGTGAAGGGGACAAATTGAGTAATTCAGTATGCTCCAAACCTGTATGAGCAATGACCATCCTTTAGCAACTGCTCCTTTTCCTGGTGGCCAAAAAACAGAAGAACCAAACTGTCAAACTTTGATTGAGATAAAACCCAATGGCAGTAAAGTCAAAAATCATCCCTCTCCGGCCCATTTTATGCCTCCAGTTTAATTTTAATTATCTACAAACTTCGTCACGGCGTGAGAAAAATAGCCAGAGACTGTTGAGGCAGAAGGCGTGACTGAGGGGTGTGGTCAATTATTTGCATGTGCAAAGCACACAAATGCAGCCTCACTGGGACAAACAGCAGTCTTGTGCAAAAAGAGACTATTATAGTTTCTTTGACAGATTTTTTTTAATTGATTGTACATTCCAAAAAAATACTACATCAAACCGGTAACATTTCGTGTTTGGCAATACCCCATCATAAATAAGTCATGTTAGCAAGCAGCCTTGGAATGCCATGCACGCGCATTAGTGAGCTGGGGACGTTTCTTTGGGCAGCGACGCGAGGGGGCGGGGATTGAAGTGAGGATACATTCAACTTCTGCTAACAGTTTGAAAACTGCACACTCTACCGTTGAATATCCAGTGGCAACAATGAACACAAGTATTCAGTTGACATCATTCTTGGGGTTATTGCATACAAAATGTAAAGCAAATAAACAGGTTTTGAACATTTAAAAAATAAATTTAAAAAACTTCAAATCCTCAGATTTCAGCCTCTTAAATTTGAACACTTTCCAATTTCCTTAGTCCTCCATGAAAGCAATTTGTGTTTGTGTTTTTAAGCAAAACAAGACATTCGTGGCCACCATCTTGAGCTTAAAAAAACTGATAAATATTTTCTGTCATGTTTGGAATCAAACACTAACCCAGTCATTCGCAAGCTCAAGTGTCCCGGGGCCCAATTTGAAATTTTAATATCTTCTCAGACCCACCAAAATCTCAGCGCATGAGATAAGGATCAAGAATTCTCATAAATGTGGTGTTTGTGATCAGAATAAGTGTATGTGAACATGGCATATAAAATTCCAAATTAATAATCAGTCCAATTAACTCATTCTGAGCTTTAATTATACATGTTTTAACCATCTACATAATCTACACTAAAATACAGTACTGACATCCATCCATCCATTTTCCATCCGGCATATCCTCACTTGGGTCCTGGGTGTGCTGGCGCCTATCCCAGCTGACTTTGGCTGAGAGGCGAGCTACACCCTGGACTGGTTGCCAGCCAATCGCATGGCACATACTGTAGAAACAAACAACCATTCACACTCACATTCATACCTACAAACAATTTAGAGCAGACATGTCAAGCTCCCAGCAGTAATTTCGTCCGGCCCGCGGGATCAATTTGACATTGACCCGCACAACGGCATCAGCCATGTGCGCACATTATTCCACGAGCAGCGTCTTCCAATTTGTATGATCTCTACAGTATTCTGTGTTGGGTATGCTGGGGTACGACAGTCGTCCAATCAGGTACGGGTTTCAAAGGACCTACATGGCTACTTATGCATCCGCTTGTGCATTATATGTACTTATAACTGTTACTGCTAATTTTGGAAGCTGTGTTTGTTGTCGATTGAATGAAGACGTATTGCTGAAGAACCCGTGGTTGTGTCAGCACAAATTCGACTGCAAAAAGTGAAAGTGACTGCGAACGATAACGATGAAAAGAATGCTGACCGGCCTCTTATTTGATCGGAGGCAATGACGTCTACAGGAATACTTTTCAGATTCTTGTTAGCTGTGTTTTCATTAAAGTTATCTCTACGTTATGTTAGTGTTTATATAAAAGTTTTGACAAAGATAAAAATGTTCCTTACACTGCAAATCTTACTGCAAATAGTGTTTTTGGCATCAAAAATAAATACATAAAAGAAAAAAAAGAAATCACACATTTATAGGATTCAGACACAGTAGAAAACTATATGGAGGTGATACACTATTATTATTCTTGTTTTCTGTGAAGTTTGAAGTAAATCTGTGACCCGGAAAATGAGATGGCTCGAGCGCACGCAACCTTTGTTTAAAGGTAGCTAGCTTAGTTAGCTTAGCGGCAACCGTTGTAGTTACAAACGTAAAATCACTGGATGATCGCAATTTCAGAAAGCCTTTGCCTCATTTTTTATGAACACTAAGGCCTACTCTGCTATTGTATATTAATGTTGGTCCTGATGGTGGTACTTGGAGGGCTAAGAATTTTTCTAGGTGATATTTGGTGTCAAAAGTTTGAGAACCACTGGATTAGATAGATAGATGATAGATGGATAGATAGCTAGATAACTATGACATTTTTGGTCATGATAATTGTGATATGAAATCTTCATGCCAAGTCAAGAACAATTAAAGATGACGTGCCTAAACTTTACCTCTGGAATACACACACTGAATACCTAAAACCCTTCTACCATAAATAGTAGCAAACCACTCTGCCACTGCTCGATCCTGCACACTACAACCAAGGTTAATCCCTGTTTGCCAAAGCACTTGCAGTAAAAGGAGCTCTTGTGGTGAAGAGACACAGTTTAGAGATGAGGTGGCGTGTGCCTCTAGGTCCTTGACTCCCCCCACTCCTCTCTCAGCCCCACATCTGCCCATTAACCTGGGCCAATCAGCTTGACCTTGAAGAGAAGAGGAACTCACGAGTAGCTTGCAGTACCATTGACTTTAGCAGTCAAATAATTGGCCTCCAAAGAGGAAGCAGTTGGGGTGCTCGGGAGTGATGGGCTGCCAGGTGAAAACCAAGGCAAAAAGGCAAACATGGTGTTTATTTATTTATTTTGTCGCAGAAAGGCATGGGACACCCTACCTCATTTAGGCAATTGTCTTTTTGACTCGGTTAAACAAATACTGCCCATTTTTTGGGATATATGCAGTATTTATACTTGATAAATAAGATCTCCATGGTAGTCAGCAAACAAGATACAAAACATGTTGGTGTTGAATAAATGCCTTAAGATCAATATCACGACGACTAGAGAAGGTATAAAGGCAAATTAGTGCAAAATGTATGTAATCAAGAAGGCACACCACCTTCAAGAGGGGCATAGAGGGCAGAAAAATTAAGCAGGTGCACTGGGAAAGGGGTTGGTGGAGCACAACTCGAGAAAATGAAGATGGAGGAAAAGCAAACACAGAGGAACAGGGAAGAAAAGGAGCAAAGCAGAACAGGTGTTGATTGGAGGGAGGCCAGGTGGTGAGAGCCGGCGGTACCTGTTATCACAGCGAGGACTGAAGGTGTGAAGCTCATCTCAGCAAAGGCTTGCCAAGGTGTGAGGTGATTATGGGGAAAACCGGGGAGAAACACAGACATTTGGACAGAGAAACATTGGGAGAGACAGAAAGGATGAACAACAGATTGAGATTGATAACGTGAGAGCCTGGATGACAGAAATGCCCAATGGAAGGGTAGACTCGGGTGGATATGTGAGTACCCCATTTCTTTCTATATAAAGCAGCCACTCAAACCTTGGCGTCTCATTAAACAGCCTTTGCTGTAGCTGCATCTCACGGACAAAAAATGTCCTAATGTGTTACAAATCCAGTACGATTAGCAGAGGTGTTTGTGCCCATTTTCTGGATGTACATAGACATCTTAGGATATGCTTTAGAGAAAAATTTGCTCTCTGGGAGTTTTAACCAAGTTGCCTAATTAGGAGCAGGTCCAGGAAACTGCAGCCAATGGGGCCCCCCAAAGGAGTCGGGTCAAATCGTGAGCCGGGGTTAATTACACCTCTTGAGGAGTGAGCTTCGCCCAGCAAGAGCTTCTAAGCTCCAACCTCCACACCTCTTTACCGTCCATCTGGCATTCAGACAGCAAGATGGGGAGTTATGCCTGTGACATCATTCCTGACCTGTGACATCATCACTGCCCATCAGTTATTTCACAAAGCCTTGCCACAGCTGCAGACAAACACTGATGTCTGTGAGTTGGCATGGACAGGTTATTTACGAGCTGGCTGGAGGAAGTGGTCACCGCTTTTCTCAAACACACAAAGTCTCTGACAATCCACAATTCCGCTGGGGAACACTAAAAATCGATTTTTGCTGCACAACAAATCAGAAGACTGACAATAAAGTTATGTGATGACCCTTGATGGATGATTGTTGGAGTCACATGTTGACAAAAAGTAAGATTTACACCTCTGAAAAAAAGGCAACAAGCATCACTGAGGGCATCAATATTTGTCCAGCATAATTTGATTAAGCACAACATGACAGCCTTCAAAGCCTACTAAGCATGTGTTTTTACATGAACTGCGTCTGTAATCCATCTCCTTTCAAAGGACCTTGGTGGCCATTGATGAGTATTAACACAACAGCCTTAGATGTGCAATACAATGGATGAACATGATTAATCAAACACAGACCCATTATAGTCCAACAGCCACACAGGGCTCCAACGTGCTTTAAGAGAAAGTCATAATAAGATGAGCTACAAAAGGCTGATAGGGATGAAGATTAACAGATACAATTCTGTGACTGGCTGGGTGATACTTCTCTATGAATGTGTCCTTTGTCAGTGATGATGACCAGAGGGGACATGAATCCCTGGATATTTTATTATGTCAGGACAAAGATTGCCATCTAAGTTATCAGAGATGAATATGCAACATTTTCTTTAGAAATGGTACAGGGCACCGCAGCATGTATCTGATCTCGATTTGAACATTTAATAAAATGTCAAAGACCAAACAGTGAAGAGCAAGCTGGTCCTTGGCTTTGACTTGAAATCTTCCTGATTACTACAAAGTATTTCTCTTGCTTTGTCCTCCAACATCGTAGTGCAGTGGAAAGATGGAAAGTTTTAGATTCACCTTACCTCTGTGCTAGTTCAGAAAGTGAAAAGGCCAATTAAAGGTTGATTCAACTTATTCTTTGGACAGGCACAAAAGCTTTCAAATCATTGTATCTGCAGCTTATACATATTTGGCTGCTTGCTTTAGGTGACACTCAAAGTGTGGTACCTGTGGTACACGGGCTCTCTCTCGTGCAGGGGTGTAAAACATGTTTGTCGCGGGCCACATTGTAGTTGCGGTTTCCCTCAGACGGCCGATATAACTGTGGAGCCATAGAAATGTTTTATCGTCTCATTATATTATTACATATACACAACAAATTGATGGATAGCTAGTTTTGAAATCAAAAAGACAGTTTATTCAACTATTGTTCATGTTACTGTAAAAAGGGGTTTGGTAATAAAAACAATGCTTGCAATATCTCAACATTATGTATTACACAATTTGAAATTTTGGTACAGATTTGAGCAAGAATCATGGAAGTTGATGCAGATGATTTGGTTTCAAGGGCCACATAAAATTATGCGGTGGGTCGGATCTGGCACACGGGCCTTGAGTTTCCTCTAGTAATATGTGAAAGAATCACAGAATTTTTGAAAACTGTACATAATATAAAATACATTTAAAATATGTTGAAAACATCAATAGAAAGAAAATGAGGAGAGATACTAATTACGTCAGGACTGCAGGTTGTGGTAGGTGGCGTAGTAATTAGCAACGACAGCTAGCATGTAGATAGGGGCTCCGCGCTGGCGCGGCTGCTGTAGAGCCCGGCGACGATCCAGTGGGATACTGTATATTCCAGACACTGGAGGCTTTAAGTGGATATATTTTCGCGGCTCAAATATATACAGTGG
Source organism: Phycodurus eques (assembly GCF_024500275.1). Classification (NCBI taxonomy): domain Eukaryota; kingdom Metazoa; phylum Chordata; class Actinopteri; order Syngnathiformes; family Syngnathidae; genus Phycodurus; species Phycodurus eques. Next base: position 16,520,182 of record NC_084538.1, on the reverse strand, counting down.
TGTGAAAGTGTTTTCCCCCTTCCTGATTTCCCATTTTTTTGCATTTTTTTTCACACTTAAATGTTTCCCATCATAAAATAAATTTAAATATTAGTCAAAGACCTGACAAGTAAACACAAAATGCAATTTTTAAGTTAAGGTTTTTATTATTAAGGGAGAAAAAAAAAAATCCCAAACCCCGGCCTTGTGTGAAAAAGTGATTGCTCCCTAAGCCTAATAACTGGTTGGGCCACCCTTAGTAGAAACAACTGCAATCAAGCATTTACGATAACTTGCAATGAGTCTCTTTCAGGAATTTTGCCCCACTCGTCTTTTCAGAATTGTTGTAATTCAGCAACACTGGAGGGTTTTCAAGCATGAACCGCCTTTTTACGGTCATGCCACAGCATCTCAACAGGGTTCAGGTCAGGACTTTGCAGAACCCAAGTTTGTTCCAGCTTGAGGTCACGAACAGATGGCCGGACATTCTTCTTCACGATTTTTGGTAGACAGCAGAATTCATGGTTCCATCAATCACAGCACGTTCTCCAGGTCCTGACGGAGCAAAGGGGCCCAAGACCATGACACTACCACCACCATGTTTGACTGTTGGTATGATGTTCTTTTTTTCTGAAATGTGGTGTTATTTTTACGCCAGATGTAATGGGTCATACACCTTCCAAAAAGTTAAACTTTTGTCTTGTCAGACCATAGAGTATTTTCCCAAAGGTCTTGGTGGAGTCTTGAACACTGACCTTAACTGAGTCAAGTGAGGCCTGCAGTTCTTTGGATGTTGTTGTGGAGTCTTTTGTGACCTCTTGGATGAGTCGTCGCTGTTCTCTTGAGGTAGCTTTGGTCGGCCAGCCACTCCTGGGAAGGTTCGACATTGTTCTGTTTTTGCCATTTGTGGATAATGGCTCTCACTGTGGTTCGCTGGAGTCCTTAAGCTTTACAAATGCCTTTATAAACTTTCCCACACTGATCAATCTCAATTATTTTCACTCTCATTTGTTCCTGGATTTCTTTAGATCTCGACATGATATCTAGCTTTTCAGGATCTTTTGGTCTGGTTCACTTTGTCAGGCAGGTCCTATTTAAGTGATTTCTTGATTGAGAACAGGTTTGGCAGTATCAGGCCTGGGTGTGGTTAGAGAAATTGAACTCGGATATGATAAACCACAGTTATGTTTTAACAGGGAGGGGCAATCACTTTTTCACACTGGGCCGTGTAGGTTTAGATTTCTTTTTGTCCCTTCATAATAAAAAAAAATAATAAAAACAATAAAAAGAAATCTTTTTCACACCACTGTAGTTATGTGTAGGCATTAGAAAGACGCTGCACATTTGTCATTGTATCAGCATTACCACATTACTGGTCCAACTACTGGGGACAAATTCCTTGCGTGGTTTAACACACTTAACCTATAAAGATGGTTCTGAGTCTGACTTTGTGATTATTTTATTTTTTTAATCATTTAAATGTGGCGGGCTTGTCGACACTTCTCTGTGGTGTGTCGAATTTAGAAGAAATTTTCACTTTAAAGGGACTTTAACCTTTATGTGCATTTTTATTTTCCTTCTTTCTACAGTATATTTAAGCACAGTGTTAGTGTTTAAACTCCATTATGTTACAATGGTTTACAACAATAAAAATGTTTTTTTGAAAACCTCGGTCTCGTTTTTGATGAACACTTTGGCCTACTATGCTACTATACTTTAATGTTGGTCATGATGGTGGTACTTGGTGTAAAACATTTGAGCACAATGCAGGTAATGACAGTAATGTAATATCTATCATGTTGCCACTAAGCGATTCAGGTTGTGCCTAAGTAAGCCTACTTTTCCCCCTTCCATACCATACCACACCACTGGTTAGTAACCCAAACCAAAAGAAAATTGATCAACTCATTTCATATATCTTGACAATGTAAAGCAAAAGGCCAGCAGCAGTGCTACTTAAAAGAAAAGAAGAAAACAAAAGACCTATGACTTGAGACAATAAAACTCTCCTTGTACTCTGCAACAAACACCACATCCCAAATTATGATCTGCTCCCAAATGTAGTGGAAACAAAAGTACCTTCATTTGACATTTCACAATCCTTTCATAATCTATTTGACACATTGATAAGACACTTAAATTTCACAAACTAAGGGTCAAGCCAAATTGCTGATTTAACCCTGCAATGCCACTGTTGAGACATATACTGAATTGATCAAATACTCAGTCAAAAAAACAACAACAGTGACTTCTACAATTTTAATGATGCTTGTGGCATGTGCAAGTGAGTAAATGTAATGTACTAACAGCGGGCATATCAATCTGCCTTCCAGTCAATACATAAGGCAGATCTTATTCCTTCATTCCCCTCAATAGAAAAGATTCATCAGGCCAATTAGGCTTCTTAGCCTTAAACAAAATGCCAAGTATTTAGTGGGAATGCTAATGATTAGAGCTAGGTTACATATGATCACAGCTGTGGTGAACGCACATGGGAGGATTAGTTTCTGGGGCAGGACAGTGCTTTAATTTGTGATTTTTGTAAAAATTTCAATTTAAGCCATTGCAGAAAAATGCACTCAAAACTAAACTTGTAGCAGTGAACTATCAAAGAGTTTAGTCAATACAATTTTTGTACATTTTATTCTTATCATTACGTCTTTGTAAGTCCTGGTAAGTCCTCTTGAGAGGTTTGGTACCAGAGCCCAAGCAGTGTGTGGCGATGAGCCCGACTATATCTAGATGGAACTTCTTGACCTCACACACCAGCTCGGGCTCTTTCTCTGCTAGAGAGGTGACGTTCCACGTCCCTAGAGCCAGCCTTATATAGCCAGGGATCGGATTGCCAATTTCCCTGCCTTCAGGTCACCGCTCAGCTCACACTGCACCCTACCCCTATGGCCCCTCCCACAGGTGGTGAGCCCATGGGAAGTGGGGCCCAGGTTACCCTTTCAGGCTGTGCCCGGCCGGGCACCATGAGTGCAGACCCAGCCACCAGGCGCTCGCCTTCGACCCTCACCTCCAGGCCTGGCTCCAGAGGGGGGCCCCGGTGGCCCGCCTCTGAGCAAGGGAAAACGTCTCCCAGTATTTCTGTACATCATAGGGGTCTTTTGAGCCATGCTTTGTCTGGTCCCTTACCTAGGACCTGTTTGCCATGGGTAATAAAGCCCCAGACAACTTAGCTCCTAGGATCACTGGGACACACAAACCCCTCCATCAAATAAGGTGACAGCTCAAGGAGGGAAGAGGGAGGCAGAGATATACTTAAGATATTTTTTTTTGCATACCATTAAAGAGGTTTGCCTGTGAATATTCTCATTAATCCAGGTCATTTAATTCTCTGGGAATTGAATCGATTGCAACAGGAGTGGTCTGTTTGTCTTAGAAGACGTTTCGCCGCTCATCTGAGCAGGCTTCATCAGTTCATGCAACAAGGCTTAGGACGCACTAGCCAGTGTTTGTGTGGAACATTTTTATTTTCCGCACAATATTTATCCATTTATCACACGATATTTTTGTATTTATGCATGAAATAAGTTTAAAGATGTGATATCAATTAAAACATACTCATCATTTCCTTAGTTTGGTTTTGTTTTATATACTGTTTTTCTTATTTAGAAAACTGGATATGCCAGTCTTTAAAGTCAAGTTAACATCATCGTCTAACTTGCTCATAGGGGTGAATATGAATGGTAATGGTTGTTTGTCTATGTGCCCTGTGGTTGACTGGCGAACAGCCTAGGGTGTACCCCACCGCTCACCCAAAGTCACCTCCAGTTCACTGGCTCCAGTTCACTGGTGACCCTCAATAGGTAAGCATTGAATGAATGAATAACATTGGTAACATAAATTCCAACTGTTGTCATTTTCAGACAAAAGATTCACCCATTAATAAAAAAAAAAGCTAAATTCTGCTTAAATGGTATTTTATTTTTTCGATTCCTCCTTTATGGAGTGCAACATACTGTATTTGCTCCTTTCAAAACCACAACAGATGTATACAGAATTACACTAGAATTATTATGTCGGGTAAATGAAGACTTGGGTACCAGAAATTGGGGTGTAAACTTTCTGCTCTTATTGTATTGGATAAAGAGATGCCTGTGTTTGAACACTGGAAGATGCACACTAAAGGTGGCTACACACTGCACTTAGTTTGCGGGGTAGGGTGAAGGACGGTGCAGGGACAATGGCGGTGCACCGCAAGCTTCCCTACATTGCCTAGAACTGAAGAGGAAGTAGCCTGGTGCCTTACCAGGTGCCTTGCTTGGAGGTAAAGTCGCAGCTCTGCAACATTTGTCACTGTTGTAATGAAAAGGCCTGGCTTTGCTTATATAAGGGGGAGGCGGAGGAGGAGATTAGCTGCAGTTAAAGGAAGGATACAGGTTCATCTGATTCTAATAGCACAGAAGGATCAGGGAGAGGTTAGGCTTGTCTGTGAGCTACAGCTCCATGTTGACCACTTCGAGGTGTACTTCAGGCTGCTGAGGCTCTTTTTTACCACATCACTGTACATCATCTGTCTTGCGTCCCAGAGCCTGGGACACCGCATTAATTACTGATTCCTCCATGCTGTTTTTACTGTAGAATTTCACCAAAATCTCTCACTCTGAAACCACTCCTCCACCATCTCTTCTATTGGATGTGCTGAGATGTTGTGACCGCGTACTGTGCAGAATAAATAAAAAACTCAATTCGGTGCACCACCCAACTCGTGCGCCGCCAAACTCTGCGTTACGGTGCTGCACCGCATCAGCACATACACAATGAATGGGTTGGTTGACACCGCACTGCACTCTGCTAAGTGTAGTGTCAAAGGGCCTTGAGAGAAATCTCCACACAAAACCTTGGGCAAAACAAGAAAATAGACTTCTGTGTTGGCAACAGCTTTTCCTAATCCAAGCCCCTGGGCTATATTGTGCAGTCAAGCAGGCTATTACATGGCAACAGTTAAGGGGGGCTGGAGCCCAACACCTGGTCGTCTCCTATTCTGGCCCATCAGTGGCAGCTGACTGTACAGTCTCACAGCCAGGTGGCCCTCCTTCAATGACATTAGATAGTCACTCCAGGGTTAATCAGGAGCCTGCTATCATCCAGCGGGCACAGATACAGTCCTATTCAGACTAGGGCTTGTATTGGGAAGAAGATGATGTAGACCATGTTGTTTTGTACAGTGCGTGTGTATTTATATATATTATATATATATATATATATATATATATATATATATATATATAAAACAGTTCAACTTAAGATCCCTGACAGAGAGCCCAGGGACTCAAAATAATTGGGGGCAGGGGTTGGGCCTCCTGAAATCATAGAATAAGTTGGGTGCACCGCCTTGATTGGCTCAAGCGACGATTGCGGCACGTCAACTGTGCATCCTGCAGATTACAATGGACCTTTTCATGGGTTGACAAAAACAGATGGAGAAGCGGGAAGTGCTATACATCCACACAGACGGGTGATGATGTGGGGGGGAGGGATAGTGGATCTTGTCAAAGTCGGCAGATACAAAAACAAGTGGGTGTCGCTTGAGCGTCCATGCTATATCAGCCCGCACAAAGGCCAATTCCAAAGACCTCTCGTTTGAAGATCTGTGGGTAAATAAGGCTCATTTGAATAAGAAAAAGCTATAGATTTGTACCCAAATCAGCTAGTCATCAATAGTAATTAGAGGCTATACATAAGTAATGAAGAGGTGTACACTACAATAAGCAAAAGTAACAATAGTAATAGTAGTTGTGTATCAAAACATATAATGAAGGATAAATATATCTGCAGCCCAAAGTGTTTTCTAAAACAATGCATAAATGCAGCGATTATACAAACAAACTTTGCATCAATTTCAAGATATCATAACCTCAATATGAGTGTTGTGTTTGCTTCTCCAAGCCAAAAAAAATTCTCATTGTGTGACATCGATTCCAATAGCCAGCTGCAGTGGCGAGACAAGATTTTGTCAATGTCTCAGCACTGTTCCTTCAGCTGCCACTTGAAAATGAAATAGCCTATGAGTATTAACACATAAAGGGAAGATTTCTGTATCAAGAACCTGACAAAGCACAGCAAGGCATATTTACATGTTTTGTTTTTGTTATTACGTTCTGTCATTCATTCTCTGCCAATGCAGAAAATTCCATTTTGTGCAGAAATGCAAATGTTACAAGGCATGAGGACACTCTGTATAAGAGAACAATTGCCTGAGGCCAGCCAGGGAGCAGACACTGCCTTTGAACCTTTTAAACAGGCATTAATGTGCAACTTATAAATAATCAACTAATGCCTCCTTTAAAAAACAACCATTCAAGTCCGTGATATTAAAAGCAATGCAGGCTTGGTTGAAATGAAGAGCAATCTCATCATTTGACAAAATGGACAAAGAAGCCCAATAATGTCACAAGGTGACCTCCTCTCGAGTGCCAAAATCCCAAAGCCACATCAGGCACCAAAAGATTCCAGTGCAGAATGATGAGTGACATTTCGGTGACATTTCCCAGCAGCATTTGACGTAGCGCTGTCTCAAGACAGCGTCAGAAATATCTATGGATATGCTTGAATTTGACACCAACGTTGGGGGATGCGGGTTCTTTCAGGGGACGGCCTCAGGTCGGCGGCTGCTGATGAAGAGGCTGGACTCTGAGAGATTGAATGCTAATCACTGGAGCACAGATAATGGATGATTGAAGGCTCTTTCGATGCCGCTGTTGGATTTCAATATCAGAGAGGCCCTAGAATTGGGATTCTTATCATGGGCAATGCGTCAAACAAAGGGGAGCCGAGTGTGAAATATGGGGTCCAACTCAGGCACACGACCATGGCGATTAGCACAAGGATAAAAAAAGGCAGCCCAAACAAAAGGGGCCAGCTTTAGCTGGACAAAAGGCTGTCCGCTCCCTTGTAACAAGAGACATCGAGGGGAAAACGGACATAAAGAGCGGGAGTGTGTACTTTAGTGGTAAAATAGGGACAAGACAAGAGTTTGTCGAGATGGCTGGAAATGTGGATGAATAGTGTCACAGCCCAATGTTTCAAAAGTCTTCCAGACTCCCTGCTTCTGAAAAGGAATAAAGGACCAGCGGGAACGAAATGCAAACACGCACCAACTCTTAGCCATTCATAAGCATCCAAATAAACACACAGGACCAGCCACGTGCGCGCGCACACGCACACACACAAAGGCACAAGGGCTTCATGTCTCTGCTGAATCCACCACATACAAAAAACAACAAAATGATTCCCTTTTATGCCTGAATTCCAAGTGCTACTGCTTGCCAGCAAAGCTCATTAGCCCTCCCTTCAAGAACCTGAGACAAAAGAGAGGAAAACAAAACGTAACTAATCAATGAGAATGCACCCACTAAGGATTGTGTGTGTGACTGTATGTGAGTGGAGTGATGGGGGGATAACATGAGAGGGTTAACAGCTTCTGCTTTAGTGTAGCTGGCTACAGGGCGGAGAAAGAAAGTTCATAATTAAACAGGGCTAGGGGAACAGATGGAATGGCTAGCTGGACGCTAATCACTTAAAGCAGATAGACATGTCCTAGCACACATGCCCAGAGTATCATAACACCATGAGAACAGTATGGGGTTAGCCTATACACGCCAATGATATATTTTGGCATATGAGCATAGTAGGTATTAGAAACATTTAATAATGTATTTCTTATTGATATCTAAAAGGACCGTGAGTCAAAGGGATTAACATTTAAGAGCCAATTCAAATTGTCTATAATCTCGTGTGTCCAATTTAAGAAGAGGACAGTTGGAAGGCTTACTCCCTTGAGGAACTGCATGTTTCAATGTAAACAACAAAAATGTGCTGCATATTAGGGCTGAGCGATTAATCGAAATAGAATTGTGATTTGGCAGTTTTTTCATAAAAACATTATCATTGAAGAAAAACAATTAATGTGTAGGGGCGTGGGTTGCGTATGCAAGTTCCTGTGTTGCAAACGCACCCTTAACACACCCTGTGTTGCTTGTAGCAAACTGTGCGGCATGTTCTTCTGCCTTCCCTGAGCACGCTTTAAGATGTTTATTGACACCCCAGTTGAAGTTTACTGTAAAAGTAAACACACAACAAAAAGAATTACCTACTCACACTGAATATTAAAATACAAGACATACATCATTTTAGAAAACTCCACCTTATGCTATCAGTCAATGGAAAACCCTATTGACAGGGTTAGCTAACATTAGCATTAGATCACGGGAGGGATTTACCTTCAAATACCGACTATTTACACACAAACGCCATCGTAACACATACAGACTGACAATATAACAATGCTCACGGGCATATATACTTCCTAATCTGTGAAAAACGACTTCAATGAAGTTTGATTGCGACTTTCTTCTTCTACTCTTTTTTAGCTTACTGAAACGTGCAGCTGCATGCATGCATCGCACCACATTTCCCCCAAGAGGGCAAGGCTCGTATAGCAGGAACAGCAGATACAGTCATGGCTTTGTAAAAAAAAAAAAAAAAAAAAAAAAAAAAAAAAAAAAAAAACCCCGACTGTCTGACATGAAATCAGACAAAACCTTTCCTGTTTTAGGTCAATTAGGATTACCAACACTATGTCTATTTACTAAATGCCAGAATACTGAGAGAAGGATTTTTTTTTTTCAACAAATATATATAATAGAAAATACAGTCACCCCAGGCATAACAATGTTTTGAGCCATGGCTAATTATTTTTCTTTATTGTTTTTGTAGTTATATTTTTTAACATGTTATTATTTTACTTTTTACTAATTAATTTTTTGGTTGTTCTATTAAGTTATATTTATAGTTGAGTTTTGGTAGTTAAATAAATACGAACAAATGTCGTGTTGACTCCCGGTCCCTCTCGCTCCCTTCCAAGCCAGAGTGTTTAAAAGAAAAATCCCACTCCCTCCCATTCCCAGAGATCGCTCCCACTCCCTCTCTGTTTTTAAAAAAATCTTGCCCGATGCCGTATTTTTTAAAAATCCTGCCCAATCCCGCTCACTCCCACAGAGGTTGATCCCAATCCCAAGTAAGATATGCTAAGGGGAAATCATTAAGTAAAAATAAAATATAACTCCATCATCTTTTTCACTTCTGTCATGGTTTCCACTCCCATCAACTCCTGTGTAATGGTTTCCACTCCTGTCAATTCCTAGTGACTTTATAACAATTCCCTCTCCCTCCTGCTCTCAAATGACCATTGCTCCCTCTCCTGCCCAATCACGTGATTGATAGTGAAGTTCACTCCCAAATGTCAGCCTCTATTACATACAGTACATATACAGTATATACAGTATATCTATATCTATAGATTTAGATATACACACACTGTATACATAAATATATACTATATCTACCCATCTATCTAGATATATCCATATCTACAGTGGGTACGGAAGTATTCAGACCCCCTTAAAAATTTCACTCTTTGTTATAGTGTAGCCATTTGCTAAAATCATTTAAGTTAATTTCTTTCCTCATTAATGTACACACAGTAGTGATGGGACGAACAAGACTAGTGCGTCAGCACTGTGCCGTGCGCACAAGCATGAAACCCCGTAAAGCATGAATTCTGCTCTTTAACAGAAAATCCTGAAGGAGAATGTCCACCAATGCCATGCACCATTCCTCGTGTCAGAGATACGATTGAATCAGGTGGAACTGTTTAAGATGTCCCTAAGCAACTTTCTGGAAGACTTCAGACATTCCCAGCGAAGAGAAGAACAACTGGTGACTGACGGGTCATCAGATAGGAATCCCAAACTCAAGTGTCTATCGCATGTTGAAGCAAACCCTTTGCAAAGGAATGAGTAGACTAGATTAGGGGGGCAAGACTCTTTTATTTTATGTCATAAAATTATCTTAAATGTCATGTAGTTTCCTTTAAGTCATCAGACTTGTATGGTGGAATGTCTATTTTCAAAAATATATGTTGTTTATTGTAATTCTGACTGACACCCTGAGCTTCAGTTCATGGCAGCACAGCGAAATTGATTCCACACAAAACTGGCAACCATGCTTGTTGTCACTTGTCACAGCGTACCAACGGACAGATGTCAGACATGAATGGATATCAGATGGACACAGGAGGGAGGGCACAGAGCACCATATTTTGGTTTTCATTTGTTATAAAAACTTTTAAAAAATATTTTGCTTAAAAAAAAAAAAAACTGGCAGCAGATGATTTTCCAAATGCAAATTGCCAGTTCAAAGTGGTTTCCATATACATTGAGCAAGCAAACATGGCAACGTTCACAAGTTTGACAGCACAGCCGTGTGTGCAGTAACAAAAACTCTGCTCTGTGTCCCTGCTATTGGTCCATCTGTCTCCATGCCTGCTTTACCTGTGTTTAAAGGGGGAGGGGCCCATGAACCTCAGGCTGAGTTGTGCGTGGCCCCCAGGGCTTTCAGGGTGTTGGTCCTATGTGGTGGATGTGTGTGTACGTGCATGTAGGAGGGGGTGTTTAGGAAAAAATGAGTAATGCTATGAGTCATTCTGCATTAGCAGCAGGGGAGAGAGACAGACAGAGGAGGGAGTGGATACAAGGGGGCATGGGGAGAGAATACTTTTGCATGTTGTATGACGCTAGACGCCATATGCCATCCGAACTGGGCTGCCTCCTGAGTTAGGGCTCTTGGTTTGATAGAACCAACGCCCCCAACATCCCTCCCCACCCCCACCCGCTTTACACTGCTAAAGCTTCCCCATTTTCCACCAACTAAAAACCCTCCTCCTTCTTGGCCTTTCTAGACTCCAGCAATGGTCTAAGCAATTGCGTTGGTTGTGCATGGTTGCGCTGTGTATTTGTGCAAGTGTTTGGGGAGTACGGTGGGTTGGTACTCAGTGATCTGAACACATCGGACATTGTCATGAGTACCGGCAGGAACAGCTGGTCAGCTGGAGAGAAGAAGTGGGTGTGGGGGGGATAAAGTGGGGAAAAAACTGAGAGGCAGTGTGCTACACTGATAATGGGATTAGGTTAAAACATTCAGTTGGGGGAAATCTCCTCTCCCACCAGCACCCACACAAACACACAAACCTCTCAGCAGCTCCCCTAATACAGCATCAACTTTCAACCACTATTCGTGCCAAGGGCAGCCTCCAACACAATCAAACCACGGTGACCAACCAAAGGAAAGAATACAGTACGTGCGATAAGTGTTCTATAAGTGTAACATACCAACCATTTGATATTAGATTGTTTTCTGTCTATACTGGGACTATTTCTGACACATCACCTGCACTGCTTTCAAATAAACAGGAAGTTCACTTGTTATACACCCATCAACTGAGAACACTGAGTGGGCCCGGAATACAGTATCAAGAACTAGCACTTGGCATCTTGCCGTGCCCACTGGAGCACTGCAAACTCCTCAGTGATATAAATTGCCTTGTATTATCCATGAGACTGCATTCAGTTATGGCACAACAGCTGGCAAATTAGACCGATCAACGGTGCTTAATAATTCATGTGAGACAACACTAACATGACAGATCCTATTCATGACACCCTATCAGGCATACAGCCCACTTTTATCTGTGCTAGGTGAGGAATCTTGACGGTAGATAAAAGAAAATGCTTGTAATGGACAAAGACGCATCAGAGAGAGGGAGAGAATGGGACGAAGAGTATCTCAGAAGGAGTGTGAGAATATGTCATTGCCAATGAAGTTCACTGTAATAATTGTGAATATGTCTGGGGGGTGGTGGTGCATTAACAGCATACTAAGGAGTGCATGCAGGCGGTCATATTGTCATTAAACATATTGATATAATTTACATCGTTACAGAGTATTATGTGCTCATGTGGGGCCTGTGAGGGATCATGACAGACTTCAACCACTTTCTGGTTTCCACTGAAAAGACTCAACCTGCCCCTAATCTTACAACTACAGACAGACATACAGACAAACACACGCACACACACACACAAACACAGGCATAGAACCATCTCCAGGCACCGATCAATAACCATAATCTGTTTCTGCCCTTTGCCAGTCATGCGAGCCAGGCTTTTTGGAGTGTCTCTGTATGTGTGTGTATGTGTGTTTGTGTCACAGCAGATGATGTGTGTGTGTGTGTGGGGTGGGGTTGGGCGTGGATTGGGGGGGGGGGGCAAAAACTATTGATTCTGTCCAATAGCGAGGCTATGGCTCTGAATCAAGGTCACCTCTGTACTGGCTCACCTATTAGAAACTTGCCATCTCCCCAACACACACACACCAACGGTTTTTAACCCTTAACAATTTCATACTGAGTGATGGAGAATGCTTGTAGATGAGAGAAATTAATTTGAGCTTCTGGATGAAGACATTATTCTCCAGTGACAGTGATGACACATTATGTGGCAGAAGACATGGCAGCAAGGCTGGGTTAAGGTGACGCAATCAAATGTGTCATCTTTTTCAACCGAATACCTCATACAATTTTCTGCATGGTACTTCTTAAAAGAGCCTCCAAATGAGATTCACTTATGATTTGTTGTTGAAAAAAATTAAGGAAATGTGGTTCATTAAAAGCAAACATCTTGCGGTCACAAGCATTCAAAAAGCAACTGCAAAGGATGGACGAGACAGACAATACAGACAAACAAACCCAAAAGCCAGACCAGCTGCATTTTCCATCAGCCATCTAAATAATAGATGATACATTACGAGTTGTCTGTGAGAGGCTTGTTATATGATGTCTATGATTGCATCTTGACAGACAACATTGATGCAAATTAAAACAGACATTGAACAATGGAGACTATACAAAAACTAGTTGAGATTCCACAAATCTCACAGAAGTAAATACATGACAGATGTGATGATGAGAAATGGAGTGCAGTGTGTGGGTGTGTGGTATTTATTTGAAAACCCTCACATTGCCAATCTGTGTCTGTATTTTCAAAAAAATGTTGCTGGTGGTCATTTTCTATATCAAATCCTATTAGACTGAGAGATCCTGGGAGTGTTGCAGCAGACTGTTGGAGCCCTCTCCAGCCTTGATACGGTGTGAGAGAGGGGGGCCACAGCGTCATACTGGCCTTTTATCAAGACACACGGGGGTCATATAGCTTCTCTTTGAAGAAATATTCAGCTAATTACCTTGGAGAGTGGCCTCACAGCCAGGGAGCAGTCTGTGGAGTGTTAAAGCATTGTATCTGGGTAAACTAAGGATGAGGATTTTGCTGGAAAAAGGCTTGGAGCATTGTTCGAACATGAAAGATAAAAGAGTTACATTTCCAAAGAAGCACAAGAAGCAATGCACACTGGTCCAGGAAAAGAGCAAAAAGCTGGTAGACTGAAAGTGCAAATCCAATGATGAAAGCATATTTCAAAAGGCACACCTGACACTAAACTAAAGTTTGGGTTTTGTGTGTGCCGATGCTCCACATGACATCACCAAACCAAAGCCATCATTCATTACTTCCCTTCTCCTCAAAAAACAGCAGAAGGACAAGCAGATACTGGCAGTGTGCTTAGTGCGCCTGGCACATCGATTCAGCACATCTCTTGGACAGCGCGATGCCTGGCACCCTAAATCAGCATCAAAACTCCAGAGACTTATCCCCTCTAATAGGTCATGACGTTGTGCTGTCTGCTTCTCTGCTAAGGAATGCCAGGTAAGGTTTTTGTGGCCCGGAAAGGCCTCTGTACTGTCCCAGCACTCCCTTGAGGCTCAGAGAGTCAGGCAGATAGCGGTTGGCTCCTCCTCCTGGCGCTGAGAGACACACAGGGCTAATTCTCTTGGCGTCGGGAAACAGACATCTGTCACTCAGGACGCCCCCAGGGATACAAAGGCGAGGCCTGATAGAGACAATTGGGGAACCAGAGGATGCACAACAGCAGATACATACTTACACTTTGAACTGTCAAGCTATATTTGAGAAACTGTCTAATTTATTTAAATATCAATAAAAAAAATACTGTGTAAGAGAAAAACAATAGCTAATACCCGTTCCCCCAAAACTACATTGGGGGAGGTTTCTATAGCAACCGCCAGAGGGGCAGCGGGGCTCTGGTGAGGCGGTGCTGTACATGCTGTCCGAGAAGGAGCAGGGTGTTATGAGAGATCAGGTTTCCCCCTCCAGGGGCCA
>NC_084538.1:16388625-16498625 GCF_024500275.1 Phycodurus eques | reverse complement strand
ACTGTATTAGACGTGCACAGTGTTGTTTTCTCACTCTTGGGGTACCAACAGTCAAATAACACTATGTACTGTATATCCAAATTTGAACGTGCAGATACGATTGGTAATCATCACTATACACGTGAGGCACCTTCTTGGTGAGGCAGTCATCAGAATCAGATGGCATACGTGTAGAGACATGGAAGATGGCTTCTACAGTGGAGGTAGCATAGTAGGGAGCTGTTAGTCCTGTGCTGCCATTCCGCTGGAGGCCGCCCATAAAGCCACAGTGTGTGGCCAGGTCCACCTGAGGAATACATAGTTTCGATTTAACATGATTAACGACAACAGAGGTCCACATCAGGAGGTGTATCTTCGTTACAAATATGAATGCATCTGTATTGAGTGTTAGGACTGTTAGGAAGCACCTCCCATCCGAGCCCAGAAACAAAGTCTTCATAAGCCTGGCTGCCGGCACTGTTTGACAGGATGGAGCACTTGTCTTCTTGGCCCTCGCCAATGTAGAATACAGCGATCTTGTGTGTCTCTCGGCTCCAGAACAAAATAAAAAATAAAAATATAATAATTAAATAAATAAAAACATAAAATAAAATAAACAGTTGTCCTTTTGAAGAGTAACAAAAGACGACTATTATAGTCGCTTAAAGTGACAATGAGGACTAAATGTGTTCTGTGTTTATTCATTTATTGTTCACAGAAATCATACAATGAGACCTTACCACTTTACTTTTCAAAGCTACTGGCAGGGGCTGGTGCAAGATGGAAAATGATGGCGTGAGAAAAAAGATGTAATGTAGCTGTTTTGAACAACTGTACCAACTCTAACCAGTTACTCATGTAGACAAATTATTACAGTACAGCAGCAGTATCCCTGAAAAAAAAGTGGCTTTCTAAGGAGGTAAGGAGGGAAAGTATATGACAAAAGGGGGAAAAAATATATTACCATTGTCGAGAATCCAAGTTCTTTAGTTCTCTTAAGAGTTTGGAGTTCTTCTTCAGTAAATGGAAACTTTTCCTAGGTGACCAAAAATAGTTCAAATATATTATCTCATATTTAGTACCCAAATTGTCACAAATAATGAAGTGTTGATATGGGGCTTATTTGACCTTGTCTAATTATTTATCAGCACATTGTGAACATGAATGTTTAAATTTTTGCTTTGTTTTTAAAGGGTTAGTTTGCAATTTTCCAAAAATGAAAATGTTATCATATTTGTCAAAACAGTCGCTATGACTTGACAGTAGTACATGACATGATCTGTGAAAGAAAATCTGACGTTTCCAGCCCCGTCTTGTGTCTCTAATTTGATATACAAAAAACACAGTGCTAACTGACCTGTTACCTTGTTAGCCCAGAAAAGGACCTCATCCATAATGGAGTGTAACTATAACAGTAAATTTTATCCGTTTGAAGTTTTACTTTTTTGTGAGGTGCTTTCTCAAATTAGAGGCACAAGATGGGGCCAGAGACAGTTGATTTTCTCACAGATTATATTAATCGTGTACTGCTGACAAGTCATAACAGCTGTTTAAAGAAATATGAAACTAGATTTCTTTTTTTTCTTCTTTTTTTTTTTTACTTTCAAACTGCCCTTTAACCGAAATGTAGTGTAAAAGGCCACAGGTGGACAAATGTAAAAGGCCACAGGTGCAAACAGCAAGCTCCCACAAGCTGCGTGCATGTTACGCCATCACTATTAAAAGGTGCAAGTTTTTAATTTGCGGGTGGCACTATAGAGATGAAGCAGCACAAGGTAGGCCGTTGAGTAAACAGCTGGGCACATTTACCCTGTGGAGGGGAGATTAATAAGGCACTCTGGTGCTTTTAAAATTGCTCTCTTAAGAGTCACAAGCCAACAGCTGAATTACTTGCAGGATATTAAGAAACTGTCATAAATGCAAATATGATATGAACGGTATAATACTCTTTTACAGTTAAAAATTATATTTTATATTTTGTGGTGGTACCATGAAAGCTGTAGAAGTGAAGACTGAATGATAAAAAGGGGTTAAATCACAACCACAAGTAAAGCTCAAGAGAGTAAAATTGTCACATTGAGAAAAAAATGGTAGCATACCTTCGGTCCCAGGAGTTCATGCCAAGGTCATTGAGCAGCAGCCGACAATAATAAAAAGGTGCCTTGGGTTCCTGGTGCGACGGTTCCCTCTGGCTGGAGGCCCGAAAGCTCACATCAGCATCCCACCTTCTCACTTGCTCCTCCTCCTGCCGAGTCTGACGAAGAATGGCACTGAGGATGGCACTTTCATGCTCAAGGTTCATGCCCAAGGGTGAGGAGGCCGGCTGATTTAGCTGGAGTTGAGATTGGGGGAGGCATTCTGGGCTGCTCTGGCCAAGATCCTCTAAAAGTTTATTGAGATAATCTACTTCCTCCACGTCGCAGGAGTCAGGAATAGAGAAATGATACTTGGACGGTCCTCTTGTTGGAGAACTGGACAGACTTTTGCTGTGTGCGGTAGTAGCGGTGGTTGCAAGCGTGTGATCGGCTGAATTAAAAACGCCAATATCCTTGCACTTTTCCTGCATGGTTGAGAACAGGATTGTCCCATCCCACGAATATTTACCTGAAATGTCACGGACAATGATGCGCACCTGGGAGGACGGGTGGGAGGGCTGTCCGACACTGGGGGTCTCTGCAGGGATCTGCAGGTAGGACACCAGTGTGGTATCATTGAAAACAAACAGCTGAAGATTGGGGCTTTTGAAGACCTCGGAGGACAGCTCGGACGACTCCACATACGGGTTGTCATGATTTTCGCTCACTAGGCTATGGAGGAGTGCTGGGCCTCCGTTTAATGGATGATGGCCCAAATGATTCACCAGGTGTGTCATGACCATCCGCGCTGTCAGAGGAATCAGCTCCATGCTCCGACGCCGCTTTTCTGGCAAAAGAATGAGGGCAATATAATAAATATACAATACATGGACCAGAGATCATCACAAAAAAATACCTATGGGAAAATGCCTAGCTAGGCTATCATTTATAATAAATGTAATGCTGACTTTGATAGCCACTTTTCAAAAGCCTTACATTTGTGTGTTGACATGCTATTATCTCTGTTACCTCTTTTAACACACAGCAAAATCTCAATTATTATTACTAATAAGAGTACTTTATTCATTTCTTACAATAGCTTGGGCAGCACGACTCTAAGTAGGTAGCATCTAATCATATGAGACAACTTTGAAAAGCCCATTGAGTCTTCTTATAATGGACAAGTGTTTAGACTGTCCGTGCGCTAATGAGAACCTCCATCTTCACAGGCTACTGAATGGGGCCCTACTTGGTGAATTGCATTTGTGTAAATGCATGGGTTTTTACGCTCAAGTGAAAAGCATGCTGGGCTTCATTATGCGGTGATGTAGGAAAAACAAGAAGATGCACTCTTGCATTGTGACAGTGCTATCAATACCATCATCCCCCATCAAAGTGGAAAAAGCTCTTTAGAAAGCAGGCCAAGCTACATTAGAGATATGCTGGCCCTTTGATGTGACTTGATCAATATGAGGTAGGGGCATGAATATAACTACGCCGGCACTCTTTGGGTTGTCCTTTTGATTGTGTTTTGTTATTTCCACTAAGACACTGCAGCTGTGTGCCACAAAGAAAGTGTGAGCTGTAAATTCTGAGGCAGACTCTAAGGTTAAAAATTCTCACATTTTTTCAGTGAAAATATTGCATGTATTTGGGCTCAAAGGATCTTTTTAGAAGTTGAGGACATGAGGGTAGGCGAGAGAGCGTGGACTACATTGCCTAATGGAATCATAAGGTCACAAAAATAGGAATAATTTGACATTTTTATCTTAACCCTGTAATGGGTCTTCTTGAGAATGAGCACTAATAGGAATGTTGAATTCCTCTGATAGTTGATTTTCCTTTATTATATTTTTAATAGGATAATGACATTTAATAGAGCAGCTCCAAATGGATGGTCTACTTAGAATTAATTCTTTCGGTGAACTCCTACGATTTCATGACATTGTAGTAATTACATTATGGCAATGCGCTGAAGAAGCCTTTGGCTACTATTCTATTTGTTCTTCATTGAATTCTATAATGATATATACCATATATAACTAGAACGTCACCTATTCAAGCAGAGAGCGCCGCAAAGACTGAACTGAACAAAAGTAGAAAAAAAACATTACAGAGTGCTTTATTTGGATTATAAATTGGCCCCCGCACAATCGCAGTTAGGTAATTCACCTTTACGCAGATTTAGTTTTTCAGAACACTAAATCAGCAGGAAACCCTGCCTACTTGAGATTTTTTATGACATGGTAAATAAGTCCTTTTTTTCCCCCCATGGCAAAATACTGTGTAAATATTTGTGTACTTTGGGAGAACAGTTTTGAAGTTACAGTTATTAAAATATCCCGTTGTGTTGGGTTTAGTCTCATATTTATCTGTGAGGTCGTATCGTGAGTGAGCGTACAGTAGTTTTGTAACATCTTACAATGATACATGACGAGATGTTAGTCGGTTTATCTTACATTTATTGGTCAAGAAACGAACATGGCTAATGCCGGCCCACATTAGCCATGTTCGCCAACGCCAACAAAAAGAAGTTACAAAAAAAGAACACAACTCTCAGCTTGCTAGCACATGCAAGTGTCTCTTCTCTGACCCAAACAGTCCTCACACAAGGCAGCAGCAGCGATGCGTTCAAAGGCACTCCGAAAATCAGCGCTCAGCACAACAGAACAGGACATGGCTCGGTATAACCCCTCCAACATTAACATATAACAATAACACACATAACACAATGTAACCCAGATTTTTACAGTATTGTCAGCCACGGTGGGATGTACTGCACAGTACACTGTTAACGCTTATATCATCCGGCCCTGGCAAAAATCGAGACAGCTAAGTAGCGGCTAGCTGGGTGTAGAGGCTGGAGGAATTTAGCTTTTGGATGCTCTTATTTTGTAACATGCGACCGTAAGTAGGGAAGAGCAGATTGGGAGGCGGCAACTCCACTATACTAACAATAGATATGTGATTTGCGATAAGTTGTTTCCTGTACAGTACATTAGTACATTCCGATGAGTACAGCAATGTTTAAAGATATTTATAAGTGTAGAAAATGCTATTAAAATGCTTTGGGATAATGGTTTGTGGTATATTTGTGGTCTAAACTATTAATAAACGCAATTATAACATTATCACAAATGATCTCTTATAGGAGGGTGTCAATTGTTCGCGGAAATCCGCTAATCACGGCCTGACTTGGTTCCTATCTCCCGCGAATAGCGAGGATCCACTGTATGTCGGCTGTAAGAGTGGCAATTGTAAATTTGTTGTTAATGCCATGCCCCTTTACCCTCTGCTACGGTGAGCAAGCTGCGGAAGTCAGTAGTGGTCGTCTGGGAAGGCGGTGGCTCAAAACTCTTCACCTGTCCCAACATGAGATTGTAGTCAGTGGGCAAATCTGCCAGGCTGAGGAGGTAATGGCTCTGTTGGGTGTGGAGGGTGGAGCCTGACACACAACAGTGCAGCACCTGAGGAAAACAAAGAAAGGGGATAACACTCGATCAAGATATTGTGTGCCTGGCTATGTATTCGTCTGTCAGTCAGTGAGAGGTGCTTTGATGGCAAAATTGTATCATTGAAGTTCAAAGAAACTTCTTCATTAGATATGATAGTGTCTAGCAAAGACAGTGTGCAGTGACAAATCCTACAGGCCTGTTTAAGGTTGACGTGATTCAGGGGCATATGAAAAGGAACAAGAGCATTCAGAAAGCGACAGTGTTGTACCTGAACGAGTTCAATGAACGAAAGTTCATGAAGTAGTTCATATTTTGGGCGACCGTGAACTGAACTTAGTTAATTTCTGCCTGATGAACGTAATTGGGAAGGCGCTTATTCTAGCGTCAAAGAACTGTTTTCAAAAGAAAGTTCATTTTCATTCAAGAGTGCCAGGTATGGTTAGGGACTTCCAGGACAAAACAGTCTGAACACACTTTATACGAGCCTTCATATGTCGGCAGATAAATGCTGTATTTGGCAACCAATTAAGTGCGGCCACTGCCATCGAGAACGCGAGGTCCGTTCAGGGACACTGCGTAAATGGGAGTGAATGTGCTCTTCGGTGATTCTTTTGGAATACAGTACATAATTGTAAGAATTACAAAGAAAATTATTATTTGTGGCAGAATGCTTCAGTTAAAACTCTGTATGATCACACTGTCATGATATGGAATATATTTTGTTTTGTAATATAAGAAGATAGATTACTTTGTTAATATAGTCAGCCAGCGCTGCGAGGAATGCAAAGTTATCAATGTCCTGTTCGCCATCGTTCCTCTCATACTGTGTTGTGTATTTTTGTTTGCACATTAAGGACAAAAGTCCTGTTTTTGTTTTAATTCCTCATTTTAAAAAATACCAAGGAAGTTTTTCCTCATGTTTTTGAGACTATCGGGGGAAAGCTGCAGCTGTCTATGAGTGTGCACTGAATGGACACTTGCACTTTCACCCACGACTTTCGACTTGAGATAAACACTCACTAGTATACCACTAATGAGTGCTGGTGTTACAATATGCTTAAATAATTCCGAGGATCATCTCTTGGAGCGAGAGCGGTGGTGGCGGCCTGCGGAGGGCTGGCTAGTGGAGCATCCCAGTGGCGGCCGCCACCGGCCAGGATGCAGGTTCGCGAAGTGGAGGTCCACTAGCAGTCGATGCCGGCCCGTAGGTCAGCGTTTCCTGCGACGGAGGCCGGTGCGAACAACAAGGCGCCTCATGCCCAATCGACGCTCAGACCATTGTAGCAGCTACACTGTAACCTACACTGTAAGCACCAAGTTGTTTCTGCATCCCTTTCAGCGCAGCCTTTTGGTCATGTGGGCCAGTCAACCAATCAGTGTATTTTTTGTGACGTACCCACACAGTCACATGGGTTATGTGTCCAATCGAGTGCGTTTATACTCTTAAGGAGGAAGTAGAGCACTGCATTCATGCTGTAGCAGCCTGGATAAGCGGTGGGGCTGCGTATAGCCGGCCCAAAACAGAATTTTAAACACGACGACTCATTATTTTATACCTAGACAAGACCATGATGATATTGAGGCACTTTTAATTTCGTGATATGGCAGTATTGTGAATATTGTTACATCCCTAGTGAGATGACATACCTAAATAAGTTGCAATAAACAGAGCCTGCATGTGATTTATTGTTCTCAAATATGTAGCGGAACTGTGACGCTTCAGGTTATGGCCCTATTGCATTTTCCAGATAATAAATCACATCTAGTCATCAACAGGCTTGTGTTGCACAATTTATTTAGGTATGTCATTAGAATATATTTATTCAAATTTATTGAGATGTACCTGTATATATACTGTATTGGTGTGGCTTGGCAGTGCCACGATGGCTGGCTGCATCTCGTTTACAAACCCGGAAAAGGAGCCTATATTTTGTGTGAACTAAAGCTCATATGTATTTTGACTGATTGTTGATAGACCTGTGACAACCCTGTGGGATATATTCCAGCCACCGGAGGCTTTAAGCTGAAATATGTTCGCGACAGGGATATGTAGGCATAAAAAAGATGTGTGGTATTTGACTGATAGCGGGGGCATGGTTGTAGCACATTAAGTGAACACACCCACAATGTTCAAGAGCAGGAAGAAAGGCTTGATTTCTCATGAAAAAGCCTCATTTTGTATACTTAACGATTTTTTGAATCATTAAATTTTTGCAGGGTTGTTAACAGCACTTCTCTGTGGCGTGTCAAATTTAAATTTATTTTCACTTTACAGGGACTTTAATAGCTTAAATGAGGTAGCATTTCAACCAGCTTAATCATTTCAGGGAAAACATAATAATGTTCAACATAATGCATTGTAAATTAGTCTCGTGAATTGACTGACATAATATTGGAACATGTTAAACATGTTCCCCTGTTCAATTTAAACTGTTGTAAATGCAGATGAAGTATACATATCTCAAATCTGCTCAAACTATACACTATGACACAGATAAAAAAAAAAAATTTCCAGTTACTCATTCTAAAACATCAGGATTTTTTTTTTGGTCACTAAAGTGTGAAGTTAGTCACTAAAATTTAATAGGAATATTGTTGAAAGAATACACACCTATAATAATAAAACTGCTAAAATATCAATAACTTGCGGTTATTTTCACACACACAAATGTACAAACCCACAATGAAAACATACCTCTTGGCAGAGGAATACAACATATCCATTTACACCATGGTGATGGAAGAAGAGGAGCGAAAAGAGTGTTTTTATTGCGTCTAATCCATCTCTCCTGTATTGTGAGAATGTATCGATCTACATAACAGATGGCAGAGCATCCCTTGGCAGCACCAGATAAGGCACAATGGGGCAGTCGATTATAGCCATTGGACAGGTTTACACTGTTTGATTCAATTAAGACTTTTTTGGTGCGTGTTTAACTCCCACCACAAACATGCATCCTCCACATACCTGTAATTTATATGATGCCATTGGACGTAAGGGGGTTAGCTCATATGTCTAATGTATGTAAATGAGGGGCCCGCTTGGTCACAGTAGAGCAACTCGGGGTAAAGCCATGTAAAGGCTAATCCCTTTCAGTGCACACATGCGCTTGCACTTGGTGGAGAGACGGAGAGAGAAGGCAGGCTGGGCCTGTCATCTGAAACAGTATTGTGTGTGGCAATGTAGACAGTACGTGGATGAATCTCCCAAGCAGACCTTTGAGCACATGGGGGAGGGATTGGCAGCTTGATGGTGAAAAGACCTGAACTAAACAGCTGCGACACCAAAGCCCCCAAAGAGCTTCCCTCTATGGAGAGGTGGAGAGACAGAAAGGGGTGGGGGTGGGGGGAACAACCCACGGCTGTGCTTGACAACTAAGTGACTACACTTAGCATAGCAACAGTTCTTGGAGGGTAACACAGACAAATAAGCACACTGTAGTTAAGAGGGGCCCATATACACCGCACGACAATTTGGAAGGACATTGATTTGAATTATATCCTGGAAACAGCCCCTTGTCACTAACTCTTACCATTTCCATATTCATATAACTGTCCCCATAAAATGCATGTTGTACATATATATGCAGCTTTATCACTACAGTTCACCTTTACACAAAGGTTCAAATTTAAATTGGTCCCCACAAAGGCATATAGATGCCTAACACGCCCGCACAGAGGGGTGGTGCAGCTGGCTGCTGAGACAGGAACGGAGAGCAGATGGAAAAGCTTGTGCAGAACACCAGTAAGCCAAAGAGGTCTAGTTCAATGTTGCTTTTGCAATGAATCGGCATTCTGTTAGGCATTACAAGCACACACTGTGCCAGGATGAATTGAAGGACAAAATTTGTTCTTTATATTGGAGGTGCAACAATTATTTTGACTATTTTGATAATTGATTAACTGTTTCGAGACCTTGTCTCAAAATTTTTCAAATCCTCGAATTTCAGGCTCTCAACAGAAATATTTGCAGATTTCTGTAGTCCTACATGAAAACAAACTGATTAACTTTGTGTTTCATCAACATAACACATGTGCAAACATCTGCTTTTACTTTGGAAAATAAAGATCAACATTCTTGCCTATTTTCTGAGATGTTTTACGGCCCAAACCAGTAACTGAATTATAATCAATTTGTTTGAGCATTTTCTGTACTGTCATTTCGAAATAATGTCCTGTTTTTGAAAAGAGGGATGGAAATTGATGAATGTTCTTTTATCTGGTTATCGATTAATTGAAAAAAAAAGCAACCGATTAATCAATTACTAAAATAATCATTAGTTGCAGCCCTTGATGGGTATTTTGTTGATATTTGGCTGCTTGATTGCTAATGTGAAAGGAAAGAAATGCTTTCAATTGACATTTGTAATTAAAGCTAGAAAAGAATAAATGGAGGGTCTTGTGGAATAATTACTAGCCACCCTGTGTCCATGGAAATATACAGATTTCAGCCCAGATATTGCAATAATATTGTCACACCTTTCTTGACGGATTATTTTCAATGAAACCCAGAGGGGCATTGTTGTTTGTGTTCTGATAGACAGCCAATCATGTCGACTGTCTTTGCTTTTATAGCAGCTTCAGTCGCTCGCATATTAAGACATATTCCATTCAAATCAGCAGGACAAGCGTTTATGGTCTGAGCTTATCAAATGGACAAAGGGTTCTGTTTGAATAATTGGACCATTTCTTATCAGGCCTGACATCCTTACAAAGATCTGCCGTTGACCACATCTGCCCAGACAGGAGGCAATGATTAATACGTCATTCATTTAGGCCTGAAGCTCCTCAGGGTCAGAGCAAAAAAATGAAGGCTCCGAGGGATGAATACTACAAAATTTAATCTAAATGATGCACATTAAAATCATCGGTAGTAGAAGGATAGTGAATATTTATACATTCGACTCTAGATAAAACACACACAAAAAAACCTACTTCGGCTATGCTAAGTGCCCCAGTAATGTTGTGTCACTATAATGTTAAATGAGGCATAGACAGGACGTCATAGTGAGTGGTGTCTACTTATAGTGGCGAGCCTATGTGGAGAGGTGAAGGTCAGAGTGGTCAGAGCTGAAGCTGTTCAGTTTGAAAAGATTACATAAATCTCAGAAAACAATGACAAATCCTAAATCGCTAAATGGTGTCCTGCCACCAAGGTGACAATGACACTACCCACCCTGTAGATGTAGTCCAGCAGTGGGGCCTTGCAGGATGTGTGGTCCTCTGGCAAAGATGAGGTAATAGTTTCCAACAGCAGACTCAAGGGAACAGCCATGCACCAGTCCAATAGACATAGCAGTAACGACACCACCAACTGAGGAAGTTAGGAATATATTTTACAAATGTTAACATTGACAAAAATTTAAATGACATCAACAAACATTGTTCAAGAAAAGAAAATTGGTTTATGGAAATAACGAATGAAACAACAGGGGTAAAGAAGAAAATTGAAGAGAATAAATCTCATGTGTGAAAACATTTCTCCATAAATGCACCATTCTAACATGAAACAGTAGATAAAGGTTCTTCAGATCTCAGCAATTTACTTTCCAACATGTACCTTTTTGTCGGCTTCCACTGTTGAGTGCTCAGCGCTCGGCAACAAAAAGGCTATTGTGGCCACAAATATCTGCAATGGGACAAATAATGGAGAAGAAAAAGAGTGACACAGTGTTCATAAGATATTCTAATGTGCTTCAAATGGCACACTTTCCGCATCCATCAATTTTCTATCCCGCTTATCCTGCTCAGGGTTGCAGGGAACTGGAGCCTATCCAAGCTGACCACACCCTGGATTAGAGTCACAAGTCAATCACAGGGCACATATAAACAAACAACCACTCGCACTCAAATTCACACCATCATTGACTGGGAACTGAACTCTACTGTGTGCATAGAACTCAGCCAAGTGAACCACTACACCATCAGAAACTGAATATTACCTCAATGATTTTCTTAGGCAGAGTTGGCTCCACATTTTGGAGAGGCTCCCAGTGAGAGATGAGCAGATGAAACACGTCACAGGCTACCTGTGCCACAGCTTTGTTTCCGAACTGGAGGAAAAAAAAAAAAAAAGAACGACAGTTATAAGTAAAGGTAAGACACATGTTTTTGTTATATGATCAGGGGTCAATCTAGTAAATTATAACAATTAACTTATTATATCCTATTGTGGTCATAACGTTTGTTCACCGTGTGAGTAGAACAAAATGTATTCAGGATTTCTTTCATATATAGATGGTGAATCCAAGAACCAACTGCTTGCAATTACTGACAGCCATCAGATTTTTCTGTTTGCTTGCTTCCCAAATAACAAAACTCTGTCGTCATCACAGAATGAAGCAATGATTAGTGGAGAAGAAATTGCTATTTGTTATAACGCTCACATTCCTTTAATTTGACCCCAGGTATCTCAACAATCTTGGTTCCGGTTTTTGAAAATGTGCAAGTCACTGAGGACCTCTCCTGGACCAGCAACATCTCATCACCGGCCAAGAAAGTTCACCAGCGTCTCTACTTCCTGTGCAAGCTGAGAAGAGCCAGAGCCCCGACCCCCATCATGTCCTCGTTCTACAGAGGGACCATAGAGAGCATCCTTACCAGCAGCATCACTGTGTGGTACGGAGACTGCACTGCATCCTGCCGCGAGACTCTCCATCGCATAGTTAGGGCAGCTAAGAAGATCATTGGAACCTCTTTTCCTTCCCTGCAGGACATTTAAAGCCCCCGCTTCACCCGCAAAGCCCTCCGCATAGCGGGAGATGTCACCCATCCATCGCACAGCCTCTACAGTCTGCTGCCATCAGGGAGGAGACTGTGGATTCTGCGGGCCAGGACCAGCCGACTTAAAGACAGTTTTATTCATCAGGCTATCAGGAAGCCGCTCTACCCCCGCTACCTCTCTTGTCCTCTGCCCACCTGAACTCTGAACTCCACGCACATGCGCATGCACACATACACGCACACCTCCCCACACTGCCTTCTAATTTGTAAATGTCTTTATGTGCCTTGGTACTCAGACTTTGCCTGTGTTTCACATGTCTCCTAATATTTGATATTTGCACATTTAATTTATACTTTTTATACTGTATATACCATGGTTTTATTCAGCTTCTTTGTACTGATGGGTATTATTTATACTGTTTTAAATATGTTTTTCTAGCACCGTGGGCCCTTGAGTACCATAATTTCAATGCTCTGTATGTGGTACGCATATTGTAGAATTGACAAAAAAAGTACATATCATGCAAGTGATGCCCTTTGAACACCGTTGATGGGACGAGCCGAAAATCACGACGTATAATAATAGTTTACCTTCATGTAATTGCTGGATTTTTTTTTAGGTGTTCAGTAAATATAGACACTGTGACATTAGATATGAGGCACTTCAAATAAGAAGTTTGGGTATATAGCTGTAATGACCAAGACTGACTAAGTTCTGTGCAAGATCACATTTTGAACATTTTGGTAGATAATTAGCATAAATTCATTTCCACTTCTACTCAAGCCTCATTTTCTCCATACTCATCAAAGACAAGAATTGACCAGTGACCATCTCAACCCAAATGTGAATTTCTTCAGTGATTTGAAATTCTTTGTTCAGAAATAGTATTTCCTATTTCTTCCAGCTGAATGCCTCTCAACATGTATCAAGGGTAGACAATGCAATGAGTGCAGAAATGGCCAAACACAAAAAGAGGCCCTGAGAGTTCAGCACCTGCTTTTAGAAAAGGGACTGTCAGTGCCACTCTTCAACCCCCTCCCCCTTACAACACACTCTTTCCCAGCCTATACCCTCTATTTTGGGGCTGGCGGAGTCTGTGTGTCAAGTTGTACAGGGGAGTGATTACTGCTCCATTAGAGATGGAAGGGGGGATTGCGCGAGCAGGAAGCTGGGAGATGTAGCTGCTTAAATTGGCCCACATCTACAGAGACAGAGAGCAGTCTCAAAATTACACCACCACACAAGTCCCTCTCCATAAAGAAAGAAAAAGCCTCAACTGGTTTTCCGGATCTCTTCAGTCAAAGGAAATAGAGGACTGTTACAAAAATACCCATGAGTGAAATTAGTGGACTGATTATTTTAAACAATCAACATTATTTCTATAAAAGTTAATAAATGAGTTGGACGAAAGCAATGCACAATGTAAAATGTCCAGGCCTACACTATACATTTACAGACACAGTAGCCAACAGTGATTTATTCTGGCCATGAAATACATACAATTTCTTTTATAGTTGAAATAGTCCTCAATACCTCAATATTAAGGGTGTAACGATATTTGTATTCGAAACGTTATGTTACAAACCCGTACTGTTAAGCAACTGAAGTTGTAGATCAAGCAAGAATGGGACAAAAAAATCCACCTACGAAGCAATTAGTGTCGTCATTTCCCTGGAAAGGAAAGGCGATGTAACACAGTGGTAAACATGCGCCTGCCCCAGCTTTTTTGGAACGTGTTGCAGGCATCAAATTCAAAATGAGAGAATATTTGCAAAAAGAACTAAGGCTCATCAGTTTGAACATCGTTTGTGGCGTATTTAATTGAATATAGGTTGAAAAGGATTTGCAAATCATTCTGTTTTTGTTTACATTTTACACAACATGGGTTTCATATACATGTTTGTACAAACCCCATATGTACACTACCGATCAAAAGTTTTAGAACAGCCCAATATTTACAGCTCTTTTAAAATTTAAATTTATGCAGTTCAATTTCTTGTTTTACTCTGAAATGAAAGCACAAAACAAAAACTATTCAAGTGACAAATGAAATCATGGAATCAATCTCATCAATACTCATTAAAGTAGCCACCTTGAGCAGCTATAACAGCTGAACACACTTGTGGCATTATCTCTACAATGGAAATCAAATATTCAGAAAGTTCTTCCCCACTCTGTTGTGGAAGTTCTTATAACTGTGTGGCACTTGTAGGTTCTCTGCCCAGTTTAAAGTTAAAGTCTGGACACTGTGCCTTTTTGTATAATTTTGAAACGTGCATTATTTTTCGGTTTTGGGTAACCTTGCCTCGTTTTTTCAATCCCTGAAAGTTCACCACTTATCTTACATTCTACCAATTCAAGCTATTCATTGGACTTGCAACTACTTGACTTTAAATTTTTAAAAAACCTGGAAAAATTGCCCTATTCGAAAACGTTTGACCGGTCAAACGACAGTCTCCGGACTTTAACTTTAAACTAAATTAGAGGTTGTAATGTAACAGAATGGGGAAAAAGCCAAGGGTGGTGAATACTTGCAAGCCACGGTATAGTGTACCAGTACATCGATAATACACTATACATTGGAACTGCAGCTCTGCTTTATAGACACTCACTTGGCCACTGACCTTAAGTGTTACTCCCAGGACGTTGATGGCGTCTTTCACCTGATCATGGATATCTGCTTGCATCAGTTCCTCGCACACCCACAGGCCCAAGCTGCACACAGCAATACACCTGGAGTGCAAAAAATATGAACTTCTACAAAAGTAGAAACAACATCTGGTTCAAAAAGAATGGCTTCACACAGCTCATACAGTCAGCTTGTCTATTTTCTATTTCACATCCACTGGCACTGTGCATTACACGGTCTCAACCTTAAAAACGTAATTTCATCCATGTAATTACATACCTGGCCCCTTCACGGTGTTCCTTTGTTGCAGCCTCAAGAAGGATATTGACAAGATAATCCTGAAGCAAAGCAAAGCAAATGTATTCATATAGCGCATTTCATACACAAGGTAATTCAATGTGCTTTACATGATTAATAGCATTTAAAAACAAAGAAAAAACACCTTATAAACATTTAAAACAAAGAGAAAAATAAAATTAAAACAGCATACAGTCCAGTGCAAGAAAGATCATTTCAAAGTGGAAATGTTCTAAAAAGCATGAGAAAAAAAGAAGAGTTTTAAACCTGGACTTAAAAACATTCATACTTGTCGATGACGTCACTTCTGTTGGCAACTTACTCCATTTGTGTGCAGCACAACTGCTAAATGCTGCTTCACCATGTATGCTTTGAACTCTGTGCTCCACTACTTGACCCGAGTCTGTATCTCTCAGAGCCCAACTAGGTTTATTAGCATTTATTTGATGTATTCAGTACCTAAACCATTTAGTGATTTATAGACCAGCAGCATAACTTTAAAATGTATTCTAAAGCTGACTGGTAGTGAAGAGACTATAGAATTGGATTAATATGTTCTGGATGGATGGATGGATGTTTACTGCTCTTTTGGGGAAGTCCAGTCAGGAGACCATTAAAATAGTGAAGTCTACTTGAGATAAAAGCATGGATGAAATTCTCTTGGCCTGCTTGGCACATGCAAGCCTTCACTCTGGATATGTTCCTCAGCTGGGAGAAGACTGTTTTAGTACTTGATTTGATATGTATGTCAAAGTCATATATGAAAGTCAGGTCGGAATCTATCAGTACACCAAGGTTTCGGACTTGGTCTTTCGTTTTTAAAGAGAATGACTCCAGTTATTTACTAACAGCAATCCTCTTTTCTTTACTGCCAAAACAATGAATTGTTTTGCTGTGGTGTAATTGAAGAAAATGTTGGCTCATCCAAATCAGTTTTAGACAGTGACACAACACTTAAATTGAACTGTAGTTATCTGGAGAAACTGCTAGACATAACTGTGTGTCATCTGCATAGCTATGATAGTCAACATTAAGGTTCTGAAGAATTTGACCCAAGGGGAGCATATACAGGCTGAACAGGAGGGGTCCATCAAATGACCCTTGAGGGACCGCATAGGTCATTCCTGTTTGTTGAGATTGAACACTTCCAATGGTTACGAAATAACTCCTTTCCTCCAGGTAGAACCTGAACCATTTAGGGACTGTTCCATGTAGTCCAACTCACGTTTCCAACCTGTTCAGCAGTATATTATGATCTACTGTATCAAAAGCCGCACTGAGATCCAATAAGACCAAAACTGACACCTTTCCCGAGCCAGTATTCCACTTTATATCATTTAGTACTTTGATAAGAGCTGATTCTGTACTGTGATGATTCGTAAACCTGATTGAAATTTGTAAAAAAGTCCATTTAAATTCAAGAGATTGCTGAGTTGATGAAAAATAAATTTCTCAACAATCTTTGCTACGAAAGGAAGATTCGAGATGGGTCTATAGCTTGCTAACATGGAAGCGTCCAGCGTTCTATTTTTTTTTAGAAGCGGATTAAACTCACCTGACTGAAGTGAGCAATCTATTATTTGCTGCAAATCAGCTGGCACAGACTTCACAATAGTTTTGAAAAAGTAAGACGGTATTGAGTCAAGAAGTCTGAAGTGCATACACACATTATCAGATCATCGTTTGCGCCTTCTCCTCACACAAACTCCATTGGTTTCAATGTATATCCTGTGTTTGTAGTCACTCATGGTCTGACAGCCTTTATAATAATGAAAATACTCAAAATAATTTCCCACTGAGTGATTTACCTTGATATCCTCATTTCCTACAAGAATGTCACCAGAGCCAGCGACACTCCGCAGGACTGGAATGTGGACGTAAAGGTTTGGGAAACACACTAACGAGCCAAGAATTGTTTGAGCTTCCATCCTGGGAGCCTAGCGCAGGCAGAAAAGATACTAATCACATATACACAAAGGACTTACTCAATAAAACACCAAGGAAATGCAATTCAAAATTAAATTGAATATCAATACTTAGCAAAGTTTATATTTGGTGTCCATAAATTGTAGTTAGTTAAGGTTAATCAATAATGTGTAAAGTGCAATTCACAGTTTGGTTATAAATACATTATGATTTTATCCGGTCACCTTGTACAGAACGGTACAATGAAAGACAATTCTTTTTCAACCAATCAGTGAACTTCACTGTGTGTAGATCTACCCTACCACTGGCATACCACTGCATTTGGGACCCCAACAAAAGGGGTCACTAAAGTAGCATTCTATGAGATACGGTACCGTAATTTCCGCTGTATAATGCGCAGCCATGTATAACACGCACCCCCAAAGTTGACCTCAAAATTCTGGAAAAACCTTCTACCTATGCATAATGCATTTTTACAATGCATGATTTTGCGTCTACCCATATGATCAAAACGAAGTATTATCTGTATTTTGTTAGGTTTTTTTCAAAGAATTATTCTGAAGTTAAACACTTGGTTTGAACACTTAATCCTTTTTATAATTTACTTGCTCTTATTTTGAAATTTACAGCCCTACTATTATTTAGTAAATAAGAAAACACACAGTTGTGCTCATATGTTTGATTACCCAGGCAGAATTTGTAAAATGGGTAGAATTCTATAAAGAAAACAGGCGAAACACATAGAATTTTATTTTAATCGGATTCACATTAAATGGTCAAGCATTTCAGAAAAGTATTATTATTAAACAAAACATAACCATAAATAAATTAATGATGGTGGTTGTTCAGTCATCAGTCATATTTAAAAAAAACCAACAGTATTTCACAAATTCTGCCAGAGTATGTAAACTTATGAGCACAACTTTACATATATATATATGCAGTCATACGTACCCCTGTCATATTGGAATGAAAGCGTAGGCTACCCGTTTTTTTCTAACCACTAGGTGGCGGTGGCATTTTGGAATGAAAGTGTACAGCTTTTTCATAACCACTAGATGGCAGCATACATTTATAAAATGTGAATGGTTTTTCCATTTGCCCCTTTACCCATGTATAATGCGCACTATTGACTTTTGACAA
Source organism: Phycodurus eques (assembly GCF_024500275.1). Taxonomy (NCBI): domain Eukaryota; kingdom Metazoa; phylum Chordata; class Actinopteri; order Syngnathiformes; family Syngnathidae; genus Phycodurus; species Phycodurus eques. Next base: position 16,480,397 of record NC_084538.1, on the reverse strand, counting down.
TTTTTGGGGAGCAAAATGCGCACTATACACGAGAAATTACGGTAATTGTTTTGGTACGCCTTTACAAGTTTTGGCATAAATAAAAATTAAGTATCAACAGTTCTGCTTGGGATAAACAGGATTTAAGGATATGAAGAGATGCTTAAGCCTGAGTGTACCTCTGAAGAGTCACAACTGAGGACTCGGGCAGCAGCAGTGATGAAATCTCTGACCAGCATTGTGAAGCCTGGCAGGCCGAGGAAGAAGAATCTTGGAGAGCAGGAACGAATAATGGTGTTCAAAGCATCCTGGTGACAAAAAAAAAACATCAAACACCGCTCACTTTTATTACGATATCTGTATTACTGGGTAGCAACAACTGAATTAATGTAGGCATAACAAACTTGAGGAACCAGAAACAATAGAGTTGGAGTTAAACAAGCTTGGTACATTTTGCATGGACAGATTTTTGGTTGGAGTCGGACTAAGAAATGCTTTTCAAATGGGTCACTATGTGCGAGACATGGTGGGGAGACACACACACACGCACACACAGGTAGGCTAAGCATTTTAAGTGTGGAAAGGACAGTACAAGTCAGATCTCAGATCTCGTAGAGAAAGCCGGCAGAACAAGAGAGGCAGCAGATGGAATTCCCAGAAAGATAAAGGGGGAAACAAAAGATTTTAACATTTGTGAATCACACTTATGTACACAGAAAGGCAAACCAGTAATTAAAGCTGTAGACATGGTATTGTTTTGTTGAGCTACAGGCAGCTCAGTGACAGATGGGTATTCTTTCAACATTGGCATATGCTAAGCAGGTTGCATAAATTGCTCAAGGATGTGCAGTGTAAAAAGCAGCTTGAACAAGGCTGAAAAGGCAAAAGGAATATATGATAAAGCAGTAAAATACCGGCTGGGTTTGTATCATGGAATACAACGTATGAGTATGCACTAAGTGTTCATTCGCTTGCTCTTATCTTACACTCACTCATGCATGTGTGTACAAAGGCAAGGTCCAGCCTGAAAACACCTGTCTTCTTGGCTATAAACCTGTGCAAATCCCACAGTTCAAACATCAGGCTGTTTATGTCTGAACCAACAGGGCACCTCAGCAAACATAAAAACATACAATTTTTCCCCACTCTCTTGGAATACCGTACCACCTTTCGATTGTCACCCATAACCCAGAGCTTTGACAAACACAAAGTACAGCTGAATTGAAAAGAACAAGAATAAACACAAAGGTAATAAGCAGGAAGTGATTCCAACAAGACACACTGCCTGCATAAAATTGGTGGGGAGAGCTTGAGGGTCCATTTTACCGTCATTTTGTTGGTAATTGACCTCTGAAAGATAATGTGCAGTGCAGTCAGAGGTAATTAGTGAGCAACAAACTGTTGCTTGATTGCCTGAACTGAGCATTTTAGACAACATGAATTGAGAAGGCAAAGTGTTTTCTGGTGCCTAAACTTAAGGAGTGTATAGAAATGGGAATTGAGGCCCGCGTGGCTCTATGTTGCCAGAAGGAATGGTCCCCGTATCAACAAAAGAAGCATTAATGTACAGTATCTCTGAATAGAATCACCTCAGACCTTTTCATTTGACCTCATTTTAAACAGAGTACACCCTGTCCACCTGCCAGCCTCCGGGGTGACAGGGTGCACTCTGCCATTACATCTGCCAGTAAAATACAATTAGTTTTCTACAGCCCCATTCTATAAACAATACATGGATGTTTCCAGCTTTCAATGAAGAAAAAAAATCAACTAATGATAAAAATGGATTTGCCCCGTACAAGCTTGTAAAAATCATGTGAAAAATATCTGTTCAACTGCCGAAAATATGTACCTGGACCAAGTAGAAGAGCAGGTACTTTTACTTAATATGTTGCACACCAGAAAACTGACCTCTTGGATGGATTACTGCTGTCATGGTATGTCATGTCTTTATGAGAATAGAGTACGAAAGACTATAAGGACAATGGCCCTGACCTTGTCCCTCTTGTCAGTTGAAGGGGCAATCCCTCCAACGGAACTGTCATTTTGTTCTAATCTGAATTTAATGGTGACAATTTACACTGGGATTCCCCCTAATTATTTACAAAGCATGGGTATTTTACAACAGCTTATGTCATGATGTTGCTTTATCTGTGCTAAAGCTAAAAGGCTATATTATTAATGATATGTTGAATTATCTGAATACGCCAGCATAACTCACATTAAGTAATTTCAGGACTGCCATTTGATAGTCATCTTGAACATCTGCACGAACGAGATGACTCCAAAAGGTATAGATAATTTATATACACATCAAAATATAAGCTTTTCCTCTTTTTGGGTGGGGTAGGGTGGCTTAGAGCAGGGGAGAAGGGAGGAGGGGTTGAGTAAGAGCCACTTTCTTATGTTAAGCAGGCGTGCGGCTATCCTCTATTGTGTGGCGTGAGGACTCTTTTCTCTGACCAATTTGAGCATGCCTCAGTGGCCAGCCTGGCTCTGGCCCCCTGATGCATTATACAGAGCTGTAACAAAAGCGAGAGAATGTTGCCTTGTTCCTCAGTGTGCCCCCCTCATTGCTCCACTCTACACTACGATCCACTGGCTGTGCTCCCGCTCCTTCACAGACTTAAACACACACACGCATGCACGCACACACACACGCACACACACACACACACACACACGCACGCACACACACACACACACACACACACACACACACACACACACACACACACCCTGCCCAGTCTGGGCCTCCGGCTGGCTTGTCAGTCTAGGAGAGTGCGACAGACGTCAACCCTTAATTAATCACGAATACGCGGCAGGGGCTCAAAACATTATTGAACGATATTGAAAACATTCTAATAAGCTTGTCCTACTGCCAAGGTGCAATAGAAACCCAGCCAGAAGGGCAACTACACATGCACACACATACTTGTATCCAAAATACCCCCTATCGACACTTTTATCCCGTGCTTTGTTTTGGGGCGGGGGTAGTTTCATTCATCTCCACTCTGCATCGTCTGGAAGGAGTGGAGCTAGGCCAGATTTAAATATGATGAAGGATCTGATAAAAAGAAGACCGGAAGATGCCAGAACAAAGCAGAATTCTTCAACATAGCAGGTTGGCAGGCAGTTTTTCTTTAAAGGACATCAAAAGAGAGGACATTGTGCCGACTGCTTTTACTGTAAATTTGCAGCCTCACTAAGTTCATCTTGAATCTACAATATGGACAAAAGGTACTAGGACACCCGGCACTTACGCCTATACGAGTTGAAATGGAATGAACAATATATAGTCGTCCCACTTTGCAATTTTAATTGTTCACACTCTGAAAGAGCGTGATTCTGTCTGTGAAAATGTGTGCGGTCAGAAACTAATGCTTGGATTGAAAAAGACTGAAACATAATCACCATTTTCATGCTACACTGAACAAAACTAGAAATGCCACACTTGTTTTTTCTCGCATTTTTCATGTGCTGAACTCAAAGAACTAAGACTATGTACACAAAAGTCCTATTACTCTCAAAATAATGTTTAAAAATTTGTGTTAGTGAGAACTTCTCCTTTGCCAAGATAATACATCCAAGCGTCTCAGGGTTATGGTATGGGCTGGCGTATGTTAGGGACAACTGAACATAGGTGCATTTTATTGATGGAATTTTGAATGCATAGAGATCAGTGACAAGATCCTGAGGCCCATTGTTGTGCCATTCAATCCACGACCAACACCGCATGTTGCAGCATGATAATGGATTGCCCCACGTTGTAAGGATCTGTACAAAATTCAGGGAAGCTGAAAACATCCCAGTTCTTGCATGGCCAGCATACTCACTGGGCATGTCACGTATTGAGCATGTTTAGGATGCTCTGGATCGGAGTACACGACAACATGTTCCAGTTTTTGCCAATATCCAGCAACCTTGCACAGCCACTGAAGAGGAGTGGACCAACACGTCAGAGGCCACAATCAACAATCCGATAAACTCTATATGAAGGAGATGTGTGGGCCAAATGGGGGTCACACTAAATATGACTGGAACTGCACATTTTAGAGTGGCCTTTTACTGTGGGCAGCCTAAGGAACTACCTGTGCAATAATCACATTGTCTAATCAGCATCTGGATATGCAAGATCTGTGAGGTGGATAAGATTTAGCTTGGCAAAGCAAAAAATTGCTCACTAAGAGATTTAGAATTGTGACCAATATTTGAAAGAAATAGGTATTTTGTGTGCAAAAATCTTCAAGTTCAGCTAATGATGAAAAACAAAATGTTTTGCATTTATATTTTTTTATTCAGTGTACTAGTATATATACACCAGGTGATGAACTGAACTACAACAAATTCAAATGAATGAAACAAAACGTTTTTGTCAATGTAGCATCATTGGCAAATATAAACCCTTGTTTTCCAGAAACGATACAAAGTGATAATTTGGGATTTGATGGTGCACAGTCAGCATCACAGAATGCTGCTACGGTGGTGCTACCTGCTGGTCATACCTGATCATTGCTAGTAAAGCCTTTGTGCATGATGTGGTAGAGGTGCACCAGGAAGTCAGTGTTAGGGAGGACATCCTGCTGTCTGGTCATCATCTCACAGATCAGCTTATAGGCCTGAAGTTTGCCTGCTTTGTATTCTGCTGGTAGCATGGTGGCCTGTGAGGAATATGGGGAAGAAAGTGAAAAGGTTTCTAGTGAAAAACGTGAAAGTCGAATCGCTCTTGCACCTCAAGAGACACTTTCGTCAATTTTTTCTCATTAAATTTACCAGAGCTCATTGAAGTCAACTTATATTCTTCGTTATACACAAATTATTTTAAAAGAAAAAAAAAGGGCAAATTGTACATTTTACAACTTTGCAAATTAAGACATAATTGCCCAAACTAGTGAAATCCAGTGTAAGAGCTGTATCAAACATTGCACCTTTACAAAAATTATGATAACCACACAGACAAAATTGTTGGTGAAGAAAGGTCATAATAAATGCAAATTTGCTAAACATTAAATATAGAAAACCAGGCATTAAGATAGCAAAATGTTTTTGGGGAAATTTTTATTGTATTACACAGCATTCACTTGAGTTGCTCGTGAATTTTTTTCTTTATTTAATTTAAACTATAACATTTTCTGTTGCATATTTTTCGCACAATACTTCAGAGGAATTAGTAACGTTGACTTGTGTAGTCAAAGGTTATTATGTTGCTGGTTACCCTGAAGAGCCAGGAGGCGAACATACGGAGGGGAGGAATGAAAGCAGGCTGGGGAGGAGAAAATTGGTTGTCCACACTGATTCCAAGGTTGTCTCGAATCTGTGAGCACATAATTAACATTGAGCAGTTAAAACAACCAATAAGAGTCAATTCTGGAGGAAATGGTTTGTGATGAAGTTCAGCATTTTTAATGATATGAACATTTGATTGGCTTTCCACTTTACCTTAGCAAGTTTTTGCCAGAGCTCATAGAGATAAGAAAACACTTTAGCATGGATTTTGGGGCATCTGATGTTGTTGACATCTCCAAGGATACCCAAAATCCTCCGCCAAAGGACAAAAGCTGAATCAGCATGCCATCCTGTCAGGGTCCCACCCGCTATTATGCTGACATCATCAGTCAGACACTCGCTGCTGTCTGCATGGTCAAAAAGGAGAAAGAAAGCAGAAAAGGAAAGTTTTAATTTGATGATAAACTTCATTTTGGCAGCAACCAGATTTGTCGCTGTGACTGTCGCAGTGTGAGTCAAAATGTTTTTCAATGAGATATAGGATTTAATCAATAAGTGCTGAATGACATTCAAAGAGTAGAAGCAATTTATAATGTAATAAGTTTGTACAGTGTTATCATTAAAAGGTTATCATGCCGTCACTAGTTGATTAAATCCTTGTCCACTCAAGTGCTGAGTGCTGAGCTGTAAAAATACTTTTGGAAAACATACATGATCACATGCAACAGCCAAATAAATTCTTCTGGATTTGTAGGAAGACAGCGCCACGTAGTGGACAGCAGAGCAGTGACGAGAGACGAGGTATTAAATGACGGAACAGAAAATAGTTCTAGTCCAGCGCGTTAGGTAAAGCTGAAGTAATTTATGCAACCAATAATTTAAAGAAAGATTTATAGTTTAAATCCAATGAAGCAACAGATGTACGTATGAGGGTAAAATTATGTAAAATGGCAAAGTTGAGGCTAAAAAGTGGAGCGCATGAAGACTCTGATGAGCAGCAGCTATGGAGCAGTACCCAAGTGGTGTGGCATATGTAAGACAGACTGATGAATGTTGTCATCCAGGGGGCAATCCTGCGAACACTCAGTGTGCACCACGAGGGCTGGGGAGGCGGGGGGTTTCTTAGGGTAGTGGAAGTGGTTGTGGTGTTGGGGAGGGGGTGAAGAGTGGGGAGAGAGCGCACACTCGGGACCTATAAACAAGGGACAGGGATAAAATTGGGTTTGGGGAGGTGAGCAGAATGACAAAGACAAGAACTTCATGATGATCACAAGCAAACAAAAAAAATCACAATCGTGGAAGGGTCAGGAAAAAGTCTCACTTGAGCCACACACTGACTTTCTTTACTTTGTCATCATTCATGCTGCAAAAATACTAACCCCCGTCTTTACAAAGCAAGCTAAAAAGAAAGCACCTATTGTACAACAGTACTACAATGAAAAGGTATTTGCCACCATCTCAAATAAAAAAAATTCCAGTTTCCCCACTTTGATGTTTAAGATCATCAAACAGAAGTAAATATGAGACAAATAACCCACGTATACATAAAAGGCATTTTTTTAATGGCGATTTTGTTTATTAGGAGAAGAAACTTTCAAAGCTATCGAGCTTTGTGTGAAAAGGTAATTGCCCTTCTGTTGAATCATGAATGAACTGTGGCTAATCACATTTTTGGGAATGTTGAGTTAATTTTCACTGACCACACCCAAGCCTGATAATCTCCAAACCTGTTCAATCAAGAAATCACTTAAATAGAACCTGGCTGACAAAAAGAAGTTGGCAAAAATAAATAAAAAAAAAAAAAAAAAAAAAACCTTTAACAAAATGCTATGATCAAAAGAAATCCAAGAAGAGATGTGAAATAATTGCCATCTACAGTGCTGCGAAAAAGTATTGGCCCCCCCTTCTCAAATTCTTAGATTTTTGCAGTTTCCCCACTTTAAGATCATCAAATGAATGTAAATATCAGACAAATATAACCCAAGTGCACTTCAAATTCTCTTTTTAAATTATTTCATTTATTAAGGAAAAGAAACATGATTCGGTTACCTGGCCCTGTGAGGAAAAAGTAACTCCCCTTGTTTAATCATTAATTAATTGCAGCTAATCAAAAGTTTTGGTTAATTTTCACTGATGGTAAAAGGACTGTGCTTTATCTACACCACAGATGTCAAACTGGTGGCCCGGGGGCCAGATACGGCCTGCCACATCATTTTATGTGGCCCACGAAAGCAAATCAAAATTGCTCATTGTGTTCTGGTGTAATACCATTGAGATTTTTGCAAGCATTTTTTTGTTACCAATCCTACTTTGAAAAGAAATGTAATACTCGAAAAACATGTTTTTATAGGCTTTTGATTTCAAAAATGGTGTATACTGTATGTAATTACAGTATATGAGTATAATATATATACTCTATATGAGGTAATCTTTCATTTATATGGGTTCACAGTTGTAGCGGCCCTCCGAGGGAAGTCATAACTATGATGTGGCCCGTGACAAAAATGAGTTTGACACCCCTGATCTACACCATCACAGTACCCAAAGCGCTTTACAAAGCCTCACATTCACCCACTCACACACAAATTCATACACTAATGGGCGACTGCTGCCATGCAAGGCACTGCCAGGCTCACTGAGAGTAAATTAGGTTTCAGTGTCTTGCCCAAGGACACTTCGACACTTGTGGAGAGTTGTAGCTGGGATTCGAACTAGTGACCATTTGGTCACTGCACAACCTGCTCTACTTGTACTAAGCCACAGCCGCCCATTCACTGATCACACACAAGCCCAATTAACAGGGTCTGCCAAGTACAGGGATATCCTGGATGAAAACGTTCTCCACAGTGCTCAGGACATCAGACTGGGCCGAAAGTTCACCTTCCAACAAGACAATGACCATAAGCACAGAGCTAAAATAGAGTGACTGTTCTTGAATGGTCCAGCCAGAGCCCTGACTTAAACCCAATTGAGCATCTCTGGAGAGACCTGAAAATGGCTGTCCACCTACGTTCACCACTCACCCTGACAGAACTGGAGAGGACCTGCAAGGAGCAATGGCAGAGGATCCCCAAATCGGATTGGAAAAAATGTTCTGTTAAATGAGCAAGTTATGCCATAATTTCAATGTCCATGCATTGTCTTTGAAGGAAACATCGACCTTCCCAACATGGACGCCACGTATAGAACGCGCTGGCGTATAGTCCTCATATCTACGGTCAGAACCGCAACACACATTTCCAGGTGTGTTAACACTAATCACCAGATAATGCTTGATTTACAACCCTGACACAATCTATGAAATGACAGTTGAGCACATGCCGATGTTTCGATTCCTCCTCTTGAATTACTCTATGTTATGCGTCGGCACTGACTCGGCAGGAGCTTTTAATGGTGCGTACTGCATAGCTATTAGCTAAATAAGCTAATTAGACACGTGGAGCTATCGCTAGCTAATTGAATAGCAAAGAGTTTTTGCCAGTGTACAGTATCTGTCACGATATGAAAATTCTCCGTGAAGTATCTTATGCCAAGATAGGGCGTGTTCATACGTGGTGTTTTTTTTTTTTTTTTAACATGTATGGTGCAGAAACAATTTACATGACCTGCAAAAACTCAAAATCTTGCAAATAATATTTTATTTTGAGTCAAACCTAATTCAAATTAGAAATTTTGCAGTGTGGGTGTTTATTTTCAGTTTTCAAAAAATGCTGGAACTATCAGGTCGCTTTCGTTGCCATAACTACATCTGCTAAATCTAGTTAAATGCTAGTTTACATTAGGACACCTAATGACACACTGTTTGCAAATGTCTGCTTTTCAATAGATAGGACATATTTTATTTAAAAAAAAAAAAAGAAGTCAGCCAGGTGCAGGTGAGAGACTGTAAAAAAATATATTCTTGCATGATGAGTTTGTCTTTGTTTCTTTTTGGTGTAGTTGTTTTATAATGTGCTGAACAAATAGATAAAAATATATAATAATAATAATAATATTGATAATAATTAGTTAATAATAATAATTATTATAGAGAAGTTATTATATTATTATTTTTGACAATAATAATAATTGTTATTATTATTATTATTATAGGTCTATCTGGTCTGGCAATTACTTTTTCACAGAGTCAGGTAGATTTGAGTAGTTATTTTTCCCTGAATAAAAAAAAAAAATCCCAATTTAAAAATTGCATTTTATATTTACTTGGGTTATCTTTGTCTGATAATGACATTTGTTTGATAATGTTAAATATTTAAGTGCGCAAAAACTAAGAATTTGAGAATGGGGCAAGTACATTTTCACGGCACTATATATCCACTTTTCTAATGAGTCCCCTGCAGTTAAATCATGAAAAAGCATGTTCGGGTGAGCTTGTATGTGATTCGTCACCTGCTAAAGCCTCATAGTGACTGAGCAGCAACCTGCGCTGGCTCTGTGGGTCAGTGGTCACATCCATGTGGGTTGAATGGGTGGACTGACTGTCAGCCTCCTCGTCAAACACCTGCCAGGTGATTTCAGTTTCGTTGAGGTAGCCATTTGATGTCTCGCTGCTAACACTCTCACCTGGGAAGGGAAGAGAAGGCAAGCAGGTGTGGTCCATCAGATGGAACATAATGTTACTTTAGTATTTAAGGTAAACATTAAATCAATAGGTCAGATAAGGACATAAATAGAGACTTTAATCTAACTTTTCTCTCTGAGCTTGGCCCTTGCGTAGTGATGGTACCCCTCAGCATTATTTTCTGTCTCAGCTGGACTGCTGCTTCGGCGGATCTGGATCTAGGAGCACGAGAAAATATAAAGAATATATTGCCATTGTCATTCAGGCCATCTCTATACCTATGATATGTCTTTACAGTACAAATAGTTTACTCACAACTGGCGGTTCACTGCCCTCTCTCTTCTCATATGTTCCGCTATCAGAACCACATGAAGTAGGTGAGTGCTCTCTCTTCTGGGCTGGAAAGTGGGACGCGAGATGAATAGAGATAGAGATAGATAGCATAAAAGGTGGTGAAATCAACATACGCTCATAATGTATTTACAACTCTATGACTTTCTTCTTGTCCAACCCAATTAAGAATAGATAAGCATGGTTGTAGAATATAAATAAAGATAGCGATAGATAGTAGAAAAGGTGGTTAAATAAACATATGCTCATAATGTATTTACAATTCTATGACTTTCTCCTTGTCCAACCCAATTATGAATAGATAAGCATGGTTGTAGATGACCACATCGTATCCTGCCAGGCACCCTCCAACTGTTTCTCTATATTGTCGCAGTTGGGCAGAATCCTTCCATCACCAAACTCACTACTTTTCAGGAAATTAAAATAATGGCATCTTGCTTTAGTTGCCTCATTGTTCAAGTTGGTATTATACCTTATATAGCTTTCATATACCGCTGCACACCAACATCAACACAACACTACCCAAAAAAGTCATTTTAAAATCGCTAATTTTAATACAGTTGTGCCTTGAGATACAAGTTAAATTCATTACTTGACCATGGTCACAAATTAAAACACTCATATCCCAAATTATATTTTTCTATTGAAATGAAAAAAAAGGCCATGAATCGGTTCCAACCTTCTCCAAAGAAACCAAAACAATTGTTGTAATGTGTGAAGAAAAATAGCACTTTTATATTGTACTTTATAAAAATATATTGTAAAGAGATACTTCAATAGAATTAAAAATAATGAAAGAGTTTTTGTCACATTGCATCAAGTGAATGTTGCTCCTTCTGGCGTGCCCGCCTTGGCCGCATGGACACACAGACGGATATACTGTTCATTAAGGCGTTACTATGAATCTCACTGACTTCTAGGCAGGACAAGCCCGGCTCCACGCAGTCCTGCATGGATGCAGCAGCCAAATCATATTGCAGTGAGGCGTGTCATGCCTAGAGCTCCCGTGGGATTTATATTAGTACAGCGCAAAGGTAAATACACATGGTATAAATTTATTTGCTATATATTTAGTTTGACAGTAAACAAACAGAGTAGCAATAAAGAGTTTGATCTCTCTTTTTTGAAGAATTGTTCACTAATTGCCAAAGTGTCGCTATTGTGAAGTGAGTTGAGTTAACTGCCACCATACAGTGTTTGTATCTCAAGTTTGAACTCACAAGTTAAAGCAAAGAATTCAACCGAATGACGACCCGTATCTCGAAAGAAATCACAAGTTAGGTCATTTGTATCTCAAGGCACCACTGTACACACACACCCACGCACGCACACACACAAACAAAAATCGCTAATTCATAATGCTGTCATTGATTACAATGGTACGAAAACATCGCAGACCCCAGCTGTTGACAGCAAGGTTTGCGATCATGTTGACCCCCCAACCAGATAAAAAGCCTTAAATACTTTACAGAAGCAAACAAAAGTGGTTACATCTGCATAAATTTGTCATAAAATGTGGGCTGATCTTCATCTAAATCATAAGATGAAACAAGCAGTCTGCTTAAACTAATACTACACCGACAATTACGGTATATGTTTTAATATTTTTATTGAAAATAATGTGCAGCGATTATGGCCCGGTTGTCAGGGCAACCCCTAGAACTGATAAACTGTTGCATTCTGCCTCCTGAACTTCAACCAGCCAGATTGCTTTCATAAGACACAGGAAACCTGGTTTATATCATCTGGAGCCATCAAACTTCCTCATGACTTGCACACTTGATTGGGGGAGGAAGTGTTTGATGACTGTTGAACAATGGAACACGCTCACCCCAAGTGCTGGTTAGAGACACTGCCTGTTGACATTAAAATGATGAAGAGGTTCCACGGTTTATGATAAACAGAACAAACCTTGTGGAATGTTCTAAATGTGAACCGTGATGCCTGTGTGATTGTGTTTTTACAGGTTGCCTTTGACATCCGTCTCTTGGCTCTTGTCTCTCTTGGTTCTTGGGTCTCTGTTTCTCCTGGCTAACATCCTCAGCTATGGAGCGGTTTTGTCAGACCCCCACCACCCCACTCCCCTTTTCCTTTTGTTCGAACCACGCAAAACCTATACACACTACAAACATAAACATTCACATGACAGGGTGAAAAAAGTAAGTGCACCCCTAGGCTACGGATTCTCCAAAAGCTAATCAGAGTCAGGTTTGAGCTAGCTAGGTGTGACCTTCAATCAATGAGCAAAGATTGGAGGTGTGACTTAAAGCTGCTCTAGCCGCTAGAAAACACACAGCAGTTTATAAGGTTTTTTTTTTGTAAAGAAGCATTGCCTGATGTGACACCAGTTTAGAACTTTTTGCGAAGAAGCATTGCCTGATGTGTATGATGCCTCACTCAAAAGAGCTCTAAGAACACCTACAATTAAGAATTGTTGACTTGTATAAAGCTGGAAAAGGTCACAAAAGATATCTAAACGTCTTGATGTTCATCAGTCCACGGTTAGACAACAGGTCTATAAATGGACAAAGTTCAGCACTGTTGCCTTCCTGGAAAATGGAAAAAAAAAACTGGAAAATATGAATTCACAGCTTTATCAAAATATTTTGCATACGAACTTGAGACAATCTGTCAAAAGAGGATGGATGCTGCACAATCAACAACAAAAGGGCTTCAGAAAAAGGAAATGCATATTCTGGAGTGGCCCAGTCACCTCAATCAATTCTGACCTCAATCCAATTGTGAAACTGTGGCAAGACCTCAAGAGAGCTATTCATACCAGAAATCCCACTGTACTGCAACAGTTTTGTAAAGTTTTTGTAAAGAGGAATGGTCCAAAATTCCTCCTGATTGTTGTGCATGTCTGATCTGCCAAAGCCGGTTTAGTAAAACTGGTTTAGTAAACCAGTTACTAAATTCAAGGGTTCACTTACTTTTTCCTCCCTGTCCTGTGAATACTTACATGTTATGCGCTCAAAAAATAACCTAAAATATAATCTTTTGGGGCGGCATGGTGAAAGAATGGTTAGCACATCTGCCTCAGGGTTCTGAGGATCCGGGTTCAAATTCAGCCTCGTCTGTGTGGAGCTTGCATGTTCTCCCCGTGCCTGTGTGGGTTTTATCCGGGTACTCCGGTTTCCTCCCACATTCCAAAAACATGCATGGTAAGTTAATTGAAAGACTCTAAATTGCCCGTAGGTGTGAAATTGAGGGCGAATGGTTCTTTGTTTATATGTGCCCTGCGAATGGCTGGCGACCAGTTCAGAGTGTACCGTGCCTCTCGTACTCGATTGTACGCCAAAACCGACGCCCAAAAATGACAGTTCCTCTCGACCAGAGTCAGCTGGGATAGGCTCCAGCTCGCCAGCGACCCTAGTCAGGATAAGCGGTATGGAAAATGAATGAAGGAATAAATGAATAATCTTTTGGGTGGGATTAATTAAAGCAGACTGTTTCTTTATTGTTGTGATTTAGACGAACAGACTACATTTTTTGATGGACTTTTTCCTCCCACTGTACTTGTGGTGACACACAAGGTGGGCATTTGCCATTGCAGTGCTATCGCTCAAATTTAAATATGTTAAATTTGGGAGCGGCGGCCGCTGTCAATACAGAAAGCACATCCATTAAAAGAGATGGTGGCGGAGTGATTTCACGCAGCAATAGTTTTTGGCGGAGTTGTACAGTAAACGGCAGAGAGAAAACCTGCTTAGTTGCTTAATAACCAATCATGTTTTTACACAGGGCCATATAGGAAAGGATTTTTCCCCTTAAAAAATAAAACCATCATTTAAAAAATGCGTTTTGTATTTACATGGGTTTTCTTTATGAAATACTGAAATTGGCTTGATGACCCGAACCGTGTGATAAAATGAAGAAAAAAGAAACAAATAAGTAATAAATAAATAAAAATAAATCAGGAAATGGGCAAACACTGGAACTGTATGTTGGTACCTTGTAATGTGTCTGAGAGTTGCTGCGTAATGTCTGAGGTGCTGCTGCTACGTGGGAGCGGGCTATCTCCTCCTCCTAACTCTTCCCCACATTCTGACAGCTGACACTCCTCTACGTCTGGTCAACAGGGCAAAAGACAACACAAAATGATACAACTGTGACATGATCATTCAATCTGTATTCAAATCCTGATATGTAAACACAACAAACAAGCTCAAGGCATGCACACATGCAGTGGTAATGTAGACATATAAGTCCAAGTTGTTTCTCCACAGGAAAGTCTGTGGAACTGCTCAAATCCCTCTGCACCAGGTCGTGGTACAGAAGACAGCTTATGATGGGACAATGAGAGGTGGATGATATACAGCTGGAGGCCACAAACACACAAATACTGTACATTCAGCTCTCGGAATTCACTTTACCTGAGAGTCTGTGAGAGCAAGCAGAGTTACCAGAAGCGATACCAGGCAAGAAAGAGCTCACAGTGTGGAGCAGCGTAGGAACGCTTTTAGTAGTGGGCAAAGCTTCGCATAGGTGAACACAGTTGCTGATGGACTGGCTTCGTTTAGCTTCCATCAGCAAAAAAGGGAACAGAATGTGAAAAAGGAAGGAATAAAGAGAATAAAGACAGTATTCAATAATAGTGAAGTATAGTATGTGACAAAAACATAATACGATGAATGCATTTTTTTAAGAGAACTGGGCATTGCAATACAAACGTAAACCACAATTCACTAAAATGGGTAATGTAAAATATATAATACCACATGACTGCCTGGACAGTAATTCTTAAGCTATTTTTCTGTTCTCATGTTTACGTTGAAGACTACAATACTAATTCACCAGAAAAAGTGACAAAGTCATGTCGAGCGTTTACATTTTTACCTTATTTGCGTCTAAATTATAGTCTCATCCAAATTCATAGTCAGCTTGGTAAATTTGGTGGAATTGGATCTCAGAAGATTAACTGCAGGCTTATACTGCACTAGCTAATAAATGAATTTTGTAATATTGTAGATATAAATTAGTTAAGTCCAAACTGTACTCGTGGAATAAAACTTATTCACACAAAGCAATAAGAGTTTGTATATGCATGAGTGAGTACAGCCAAGTTTTGACAGTTGTCAAGGATAAGGCATTGCCCTTAGATGTGGATGGCACTTCAAGCCTAATGTCAACGTGAGCAATGAAAGGGGACACTTCTATTTTTTCTTTCACTACACTTTAATTACTCCTTTCAGTGGGAGATACATTGTGGCTGCTACAGCTCGCCACTGTTTGCCATTCATGCATATAAATAAGCATAAATTACACTCTTAATGAAACTATCAAAAAGTCATGCAATAAATGTATGCACGTTCTTTGGAGGAGTAGAGAGAAGGGCTGGCAGGCCTTTGAAAATCGTTGGGGGCGAAATCCAATTAGGCCCAAAGAAAGGGAAGGGAATTTGAAGCAGTTGTCTTGAATATATTAGAGACACACACATACACGTCCACACACCCACACACACAAATACACGCATTTAAGACTTTCTTCTTGAGTCTCAAATGCTGTTCCTTATTTCAGAGCATTGAGGGTAATTGCGGAAAAGAAATGGGATTGTCTCTCTTTTATCTTTCCCATTGAGATTTGGTCTAAACCAAAAATTCATACATGCATTGACATGCATTTTAGCTAGTTACTCTTCTCAACTTATAATTAGCCTGCCACAGCTCCATCAGATAACGGCCATTGCTGTGTCTGGACTGAACCTGTAACAATGGGCGTCCTAAGCCGGTCTTTGACATACTGTCAAGACATGGAAATGGAGTCAGTGGACAATCACATGTGAGGGGGACAATGGGGGCCATCTGCTGGAGCTCTCCGTCATTGGTGTTTGGCCTTTAAATAGCACCTGGCCTGGACCTGTCACATGGATCTCAACGCAGTCAATACATCTGAGAGTAACAGACGCTTAGTGGTCTGTGCTTTTTACACAAAGGCAGAGAAGATCAAGAAAATATTCACATAAAAGACGTACTACAGCCTCAAAACATTTTTGCAATATACACAGTCATACTTGAGCCTAGATAATAAAATAGCAACAATAACTGCTCTAATATTTCTGTGAATAGGGGAATACAATTTCAATCTAATTTTATAAATTATTTGCTGTTATTAAATATGGATAATATTTCAATTTATAATGACAAATTTGTCATAACAAATGTACCTACCAGAAGCCTTCTGTCGGACAATGTTGCGGGCCTTCTCCACACATGGGGCACCCGACGTGGTGGCAGAACGAATCCTCATTGGTTCCTGAACTCCTGCCCCACTCAGGTCTCCTTGGTTCCTCCAACTTAGTGAGAAGGAACGTCCCACTGCTGCTGCCTTCTGGGAGTCCTGAATCACTCCTGCCAAGGAGAGAACATTTGTCTGTTCCAGCATTATTTTGGTAATCATATGGATTTTTCATTATTTTTTCATTTAGCCCGAAGAGATAACTTTACAAAAGAATGGTATTCATATTCTTAGACTGTGATGAACACTGTAGATATAAAATTATATTTTTTTGTGAAAACAAAGGTCCCGATCCGCCGTGAATAGCGGAGGTCCACTGTAGATTTTTTAATTATTATTATTATTGTATGTGTTTATGTAATTATAATACATTAAAAAGGAGGTTTCATTCAGTGCCTGAGTGCTTTGACTGGGTGGATGGGGCAGGTTCCCAGTTTCGTGGCAGTCAGTTGGGGTCCCGGTAATTCATTGGTTAGGTTTAGGGTTAACCTAACCCTAACCCGGGTTTTGGGGTGGAAGGGGATGCATTTATTACAAATGAGTGCACTGATAAAATTCCTGCTTTTATGTTTCTTCCTGTCTTTGTCTTGTTTTGCTTCAAATATGGTGTATCACACCATTTCTGGATCAGGTTTTCGCTTCAAATGTTAAGAATTTAACTGATATATTTTGTCACTATTTTTGTTTTCTTTTTTTCTGTTGTTGTGCTTCAGAGAGGGCAGGGATGGGTCACCACATTCACACGCACAGTAATAAAACTAGTATGCTGAAAGATAAAAATGTCATGTTTTATTTGTATTGGTTTTTATCAGTCTTGGCATAAATCATATATAAACATGCAGACAGAAAAAGGAGGGGGTTAATATTTTAAGCAGCTCTTTTCGTGCTAATGTTGCCCTGATCAGACAACAAATTTACAGTACGTGTTTAAATGTAATTGATAAGAATGCAGCTATGTGCCAAAACACAAAAGAAGATGCACACTCAGGCAGTCAAAATATTTTATTAATTTATTTTTCTTTGTCACAAATTTTAGTTTTTCAACTTAATTGCATGGGAATTGTATCAGTGTTGTAAGGAACAGCTGGAAGTGTCCCCGGGTCAAATTTTCTTCTCAATTGTAAAGTCTGTGCCAGTGGCGAGGCCAGCCCTATTTTGGGTGGGCTCATGTCCATCCACAACTTGCCTTAGCCCACCCTATGAATTCATCTTCAAATTAATTTGAGGGGGAAAAAAGTATTATTATTATTGTTTTACTTTTTTTTAGAACATATTTCTGTGGCGATAGCACACGCTTTGGCATTGACAAAAAAGTAAACCTTGTGAGAAATTAGCAAGTTATGACTTAATGTCAATGTCCATGTATTGCCTTTGAACGGAACATTAAATTTCCCAACATGGCCACCGAGTAGGCAGTTTGCCGGGCCGCTACAGCGCGCTGGCGTAGTGTCTTCATATCTAGGGCCAGAATCGCTACACACATTTCCAGGTGTGTTAACGCTAATGACCAGGTAATGCTATGAAATTACCATTGACCACACAACGATTTTTTTTTAGATTTTGAGATTTTGCAGTGTGCATGTTTATTTTCAGTTAAAAAAAGAAACACTGACAGGATCAGGTCGCTTTCATTGCAATAACTACATGTGCTAAATCTAGTTAAATGCTAGTTTACGACAGGATACCTAATGAAACAGTGTTTGCAAATGTCAGCTTTTCAATAGATGGACATATGTTATTTTTTACGCTATTTTTAAGAAGTCAGCCATGTGCAGGTGAGAGACTGTTAAAAAAATACATTATATATACATTATGATGATGAGTTTGCCTTTGTCATTGCATTTCAAACAGAGTTGTCTATTACTCAAAACAAAAGATGACCCTATAAACAACTTATTTAATCTTTAATAGAGCTAAAGACTAAAATGTTTTTAATATTCCTTTCATCTGAGATGAAATATTGTACATTGTACATATTGTATTCATACTGTTACAAAATGTCTGTGCTTTTCTGACAATAAACCAGAATTTTTAAACCAATAATATTGGTTTTAAAAAAACGATAAGAATTTTTAAACCAATAATAACAATAATAATAATATTAGTGGCAAGACTAGCCCTATTTTGAGTCGTCTACCAAATGGTATTTTTCAAGGTCTAAAAGGTTTGATCAAATTTCAGAAGGGTACTTTAAAAAATTAGGTCATGGGCTCAGCCGACCGAAAGTTAGTGGTGGGCAAGTGACGCCTCATGAAGCACTGAGGCTTTCCTAACAATTGTGCCGAAAAAGATTCAAAGCTTCAAGACTTCAATGACGGTGACATCTGGTGGACAACTGAAGTCATAACAACCTCTAAAGAGTACGACTGAAGCACTGCACTGTTCCCCATGACAGCAATAAAATATTCAGATGCTGTCCCCCATACTCTAAAAAACATTCCAGATTAACCCAAAAGAATAAAGGCAAATTATATTAAGGGTTAAATGTTGGTTAAGGGTTTATTTACTCTCAAGGCCTCAGTAAATTTCCTCATCCAATTTTTTTCTTCTTCAAGTTTTCTTCCTCACCACGTGCTCGCTGCTTCTTCTCCTTCTGTTCACTTAGTTTATCCAGAGGCAGGTTGGCCATGTCGAGGCCGTAAACAGAGCGGGCCAGCACTGCCGTCAAGGAGTCCATGATGCTGGTCCACTCGGTCACCAACTCCTCCCAATAAGTAAGAGAGGACAGGACTGCAAGCAGCTCATCCCACAGTTCCCGAGAGATGTACACACACAGGTTGGCTCGCACCCACGCCACAATGATCGTCTAAATGCAACATAAGAGCAACGATGAATGGATGCACTTCAAACACTAGACTGTGATGTGACAAAAGAAACCACCTGTAGTTTGTAATTGTCATAAGTAGAGGTGTCACAATTAATAGACAACTAAACAACCATCAAATTATTTTTGATAATTACTTGTTTAGAGATAACCAATAAACATCAACAATGATTTAACAAGCTATGAAACAGAGTGGAGGTGTCACAATTACCGTTATTTCTCATGTATAATGCGAACCCATGTATAATTCCCCCCCCCCCAAAGTTGACCTGAAAAATTCTGGAAAAATATTTCTATGTATAATGCATTGTAACAATGCATGATTTCGATTCTACCCATATGATCAAAACAAAGTATTATCTGTATTAAATAAATAAATAAATAAAATCTAATTATTCTGAAGTTAATTTGAACAAGTAATACTTTTTTATTTTATTTATTTATTAAGATGGGTACAATTCTTTAAAAAAAAACATGAAGGGCCAGGCGAAAACACATTTAATTGTATTTTAATGGGATTCAAATTAAACTGTCAAGCATTTCAGAAAAGCATTATCATTAAACAAAACATAACCATAAAGAAATTAATGATGGTTGTTGTTGAGTCATTAGTGAGTTTGTGACTCAATGAGTCATCATTGAGTCACAAAAAAAAAAAAAAAAAATTCACAAATTCTGCCTGGGTGTCTAAACTTATGAGCACAATTGTACATATATGCAGTCATATGTACCCCTGTCATATTGGAATGAAAGTGTAGGCTACACCTTTTTCATAACCTCTAAGTGGCATACTAGAATTAAAGTGTACAACGTTTTCATAACCTCTAGGGGGCGGTGGCATAGTTGAATGAAAGTGTACAGCTTTTTCATAACCTCTAGATGGCGGCATACATTTATAAAATGTGAAAGTCTTTTTCATTTTCTCCTATACCTACACGCACTATTGACTTTTGACACTTTTTTGGGAAAACAATGTGCATTATATACGAGAAATTACGGTAATGATGGTTGTTGTTCAGTCGCATTTAAAAAAAAATATAAAAAATACTTCAATAAAGTACAACCGAACTCAGTTTTGCTCCCACTGTCTTTTTAAAAACATTGTTTTAGCGTGCATGCATGCTACCGTATGTTTTAAGCTAGCGTATGTTTTACCATGCCTGCGCCCAATAATACGGTGCGCTTTATATGTGTTAAATACAGAAATACACCCCGTATCTGAGACTGCACCTTTTAATACCTTATGGTCGTGAAAATATGGTAGTTAGTACAACATCACTCCCTGACATGTGATATTTGATCGTAGTTTGTTTTTGAATCCTCAAACAATAACAAACAAACAACAATTGGTTAATAAACAGTAATCAGAATAAATGATTTTGTTAATAGACTTTAATGCAACATACATTTGTATGCGATTATACGATGGAATGATCGACAGAATAATTGATTCTAAAAATATTCAATAGTGACAGCCCTCGTCGTGAGTGCTAACAGACAGACATACCCGAAAAAGGATGGATGCCAGACTTTCAGCAAAGCTGTCTTTTCTTTGGTTTTCTGATGGCCTCTTCATCACTGCTTCCGTGATCCTCAGTAGGACCTGCAACATCTGCTCCCTGCAAACGCAATAAAGAGTGGAGTGATCGAAAAGAAAAACAAATTCTCAACCAAGCAAAAAAATATTGTACTCACCAGGTCTGTGTGTCCATTGTGTGCTCCATGATCATGTGCCGGTAGATGCTCAAGACACACTTGCACACCTCAACCTGATTTTCCAGGAGCTTGGGTACGTCTTGGCATGGCTCAAGGAGGAACACATTTGAAGAGTTTGTCAGGAACACCTACAATTGTAGAAACGTATGAATACAGTAATCTAGTATGACGATTGACATGATCACGGTGTATAATAGACAGACCTGTAGTGTGGGCTGGATGCCTGCCTTGATGTCCCTGTTCTGCTCCTCTGTGAGAAAGCCTCGACTGATTGCGCTGCTAAAAGAGTAGGTCCTTCCCCAACTTGAGGATCGCTTGTGGCCGTGACTCTCAAGTTTCTGTTAAAAGACATGGCTAGTGAACCTCTCAAAACAGATCAATTTTGAAACTAAGATCTAAAAATTCTCCACCGTGTGACAGAAATTTGCAGAATACGTTATAGTTACGTATAAACCCCACCTCTCCCAAAGCCCTTCTCAAACAACATCTTAAAATGAAGATTATTAGACCTTCGTTCACAATCAGTGTCACTTAGCATGAAATATGTATTTTCTTGCTTTATTTGTTAGGATAACACATCCTTTAATAACTTTTTAATGACTGTATCCATTTATTGACTTCTTGTAGTTCTTGTAGTTAGCATGAATGCTACATTTTAAAAAAAATCAGCGTTCTGCATTAATGCATTGTCATGAATTCCACTCAAGTTTTAGGCAGGACACTGCCCGATCCAATATGATTGGCTGCAGGACGCGTGTCACTACAATATCGCTACTGCTTTCAAGTAGGACACCCCCTACTGCTTTCAGGCGGGAAAATTAGTATCTGACTGTAGTTTGGTGGCGTTATTATGATTCACACTAACCCTAATCCAACCTGACCCTAACCTTAGCCCTAACTCTAACTGTAACAAACCTGATTGTTTTTATTTTGTACAAATGTGATACATATTTGGAATGGTCATCTCCTTACATCTGTGTAGCCTACCCTTCCCGCAATGCAGCAGCCAATCATATTCCATTGGGGGATGTCCTGCGTAGAACGAGTGGGATTCATAATAACACGACATTAACGATGGCCAGAGGCCAGTACGGCACTGTGTCACTAATCATTGCATCCATGGGAGCAAATAAGCTACATTTCTGACAAGGATCGTTATCATGAAAGGAGGACGAGTAGTAACTAATGAGAAGACGGAGAACCGCTAAGCGATCGCTAAATGTCGTCGCAAAACCACTAATAAGTGTTTGGGTGCTAGAGTACACTTTTCACTGAAGCCTGGCTGGGACCATGTTACAGCGGAGCGTAAACAACAAATTAGTAGACAAATTAATGTGTGTTACTGTAAAGAGAAATTGATAAACAGCTATACACATGACAAGTACGAAAATAGGAACTTAATTAATACGTTATCGCATTAGTCTACCGAGAGGAGGGGCCTATAAGATTAAAAGTATATTCATATTTAGTATATTAAATATTTCAAATACCAGCAATGTTAATTGTTTGTTTACACAATACAATGCTGAGTTTTGGTATTGACTTGAGGTCTGCAATCAATTCAGCTTTTCAAAAGGACCACACAAATCAGACCATTCAGAAATACTTCCATTACAAAAATTTGACACTTATGTTTACATATATTAATATATATTATTATAAATATTTCCAGATTTGTCCACTTAAATCAATCAAGCCATTTTACTGCAATGCACGTTTTGTGCGCATGTCAGGTTAACGGTCCTAGATCATTGGCCAGAATAGGCATATACCCCTAGATTTCTGATGCAGATTGTTTCGCTGTCAAGGCTGTTGCAGCAATCCATTCCAAGTAAAATTATCCAATCTGAATCTATGCCAGGACCCACATTATATTTTCATTGAAGTATCATATATTCATTGACTTGCAAATCTACTTGAATAATTGCCTTTAAAAAAGGCTTTTCCTATAGTTAATTTGTATGAGCGTAATAAATCTAGGTGTATGTATTTGTAATTATTGAAACTTATTGAATTATATCATGAATGTGTGGACCACTGAAAAAGGTTTGTCAGACCCTGAGATTATTATTTTTTTTTTTAACTTTTCGTAACCTCATTGATATATTTGATCTATTGCCTACAATGGGACAACAATTAAATATGTAGTCATGTTTACCTTGTCACATTAACGTGTTTCATATTGACGTACATAAACATGCTCTTAAATAAAATCAACAGCTTGGCTCAATTGACAAAAAAAACAAACAACTAAGATATTGGTCTTAGCAACACAGTTTAAAATTCAATTAGAGAAAAATAAAAATAAAAAGAAATAACATGGCACATTTATCGCTTTATAAATTACCTTAACATGGTGTCCTCATCGGCGTACATCTAAAATGCTAAATTTCCATCATTTATTCAATGAAAAAAGCGCATCTTTGTGCATATGTAGGAGTCAAAATATGTACACCAATACCTGTGGTTGAAAGTTATTATTCTCTGCGTTGATTATCCTTTCAGTGCTATCATCTACTTCATCTTCCTGTGCAGTTTTATCTGGCTCTGTCATAAAGCTGGGCTTCTCCTGTAGTATCCATGTTCGGTAAACTTTAATCACCTTCCTGGTTGCCGATGCCTCGCAGGACGGTAACAGGAAAGCCTTAGAAGAGGAGAACACAATTGTTACATCTGTGATGAGGCTGCATAATACAGTAACTGAAAGGATCTTTGCAATAAACGACCAGCAGAGGGCAACATATTCCCTTTAACCCAGGCTAATTTACCAGGGAGCCAACAATTGAGGTCCAACGTAATTACTGGTAGATTGTGGACATTAAATAAGCAATTAATAATCTTCAACAATTGGTATTAATACCTGGTGGAAGACCTCGTTGACAAAATTCACATTATCCCTGGTGGACAGTAAGATGGCATGCACCATGTCATAGACATACTGGTGCTCCTCCTCAATGCTACATAAACTGGAATCGCTGGGCCTTCGATCTGAGAGTGTGCTACTATTGGAGTGGCTCTTCTCAGGCTCCCCCGTGAGACCGTTTGTGTCCCCCTCTGACGTCTTCTCCTTTTCCTTCTCCTGGCTCCCACCGCCTGCAGTGACAGTCTGGACACATACTAGATACAGTTACATACGGTCCACCTTTTGAAACTTGGTCATCTGTTTGAACTACAGTACCCATAATTTTAAAGAAAACAACATGCACATTAACTTCACAACTAGTATTCAGACCCCCTTAAAATTTTAAATATAAATATAAATTCTAATATATATATATATATATATATATATATAAATATACAAAAAATTTCCTCATGAATGTACACACAGCACCCCATATTGCCAGCAAAAACAGATTGTAGATTTTTTATTTTTTTGCAGACATGGACTTTGCTGTGGCACTCGGATATTTAACTCAAATGCTGCCCATTTCCACTGATCATCCCTGAGATGGTTGTATAATCCCAAAAGTGAACAATAGTAGTGGCATCATCATGCTGTGAGGGTGTTTTTCAGATGCAGGCACAGGATGACTGGTTGCCATTGAATGAAAGATGAATATGGCCAAATAAAGAGATATCCTGGATGAAAACCTGACAGATCTGGAGAGGATCTCCAAGGAGGAATGCAAGAGGATCCCCACATCCAAGTGTTAAAAGCTCAAAAAGGTGTTTCTTGTCAATACTAAGCAAAGGGTCTGAATACTAATGCCCATTTGATATTTCAGTTTTTCTTTTTCAATAAATCTGCAAAGACATTTTACAATTCTGTTTTATACTGTCAATACGGGGTGCTGTGTGTACATTCATGCAGAAGAAAAATGAACAAATGATTTTAGCAAATGGTTGAAATATGACAAAAGTGAAAAATTAAAGAGGATCAGAATAATTTCCATATCGAGTTTATATTTTGTATACTGTAAATACAGTATATTGTAACTAGAATGTCAGTATAGCACGTACTATACCAACGCCTGGGCTAAACTGTTGATAAAAATCAAATCTAAAAAAAGCTACAATAGCGCAAATAGAGCACAGAGCAGCAATAGAGTCATTCATCCAGGTCATTTCATTCTCAGTGCATTGAATCGATTGTAACTGGACTGTTCTGGTTGTCTTCAAAGACGTTTCGCCTCTCATCCGAGCTGGCTTTATCGGTTTATGCACATAGTCTCGAAAGAACAACGCCAGCCTAAGTGTCGGTGTTCAACTCAACTATTTATCCCTGCAGTCAAAGGCACGCCCCAACCACAGAGGGTATCACTCTTTTAGGATGCAAGACGACAGTTGTTGAGATGTGCTGGAGAGAGGCCTCTGCCTGTATATATACACTGTAACTAGAATGCCACTCAGTAGAGCTGATACTGTAGCATTGCCAGGGCGTAACTGTTAATATGAATGAAAAAAAAACCTATAGACCATTCTCTTTCACCCAGGTCATTTCATTCTCAGTGCACTGAACAGATCACAACTGGACTGTTCTGGTTCATGCACATAGGCTAGACTCTAGATAGGACAGCTCTACCGTGAGTGTCTGTGTAGAAACCCATTTAAGTCAGAGGCACTCCTCAACCACGAATGGTGTCTGTCTTTTGGGATGCAAACCGACAGTTGTTGCGATGCACTTGAAGACAGAGAGGTCTCTGTCCATCAACAACAGTCATTTGGATGGGATCACCCTCATTAATATTCCTTTCAGTTGTAACAATAGCTGTAGAGGCACCTGAAGGCTAAAAGTGGCTGCGTAGTTTGTTTATTTGTTAGTGGCTAAATTTTTAGTCTTTTTGGAAGGGAGGAAAGGACAACATTGA
This sequence comes from Phycodurus eques, assembly GCF_024500275.1. NCBI lineage: Eukaryota > Metazoa > Chordata > Actinopteri > Syngnathiformes > Syngnathidae > Phycodurus > Phycodurus eques. Next base: position 16,454,692 of record NC_084538.1, on the reverse strand, counting down.
TGGCATGTGGTTGGTAGTTGGTGTCGTAAGCTACCTTCTCTGTTTAGAGATGATTTTTCAACCTTAACATAGAGGGCCTCTCTTGCTCCTCTTTCAAACCATCTGTCTTCTCTGTCCAGGATGTGTACATTTCTTCCTGAAAAAAATACAATTTCTCTTTTAGGTGCAGGTAGATGGCTGAGTCTTGCCCTGAAGAGTCAGCCCGCCAATGTTGTGATATGCGCCTGCTCAGTGGTTGGTTGCTTGGTTTCTCCAATATATACATTTTCCTAACTGCACTTGACAGAATACACCAGGTTATTTTTCTGGGTTTTGGTATCAGGTCTTTGGGATATAGCAACCTCTGTTTCAGGGTGTTACCAGGTTTGAAGTGTTTCGGAATGCTGTGTCAGTTCAAAATCCTTCTCCTATCTAGTCCATGTGCATTTGCTGATGAAGCCTGTAAGCATGAGTGGTGAAACATCCAAGACAACCAGAACATTCCAGTTGCGATCAATTAAATGCCCTGAGAATCCTTTTTGTTTGTTTGTCCCAATATTCATTAATTTGCAGACTACTTCCTCTATGGAGGAATACAAACCGAAGGGAGACACTATTATGATTCTGGGAGGTGGACAGATTGCATTGATACTACAGCACAGTGACTCAAACAGTAAATACTCCCGTATCTTTAACTTTACGCAGATTGACAAAATGTTCCCCCACCTGGATGAGTTTGGGCAGGACTTCAGGGCCATTCTTGGTGTTCTGCGCTGCTGCAGCACTGCTGATATACTTCTTCTTGAGGAAGAAGGTGACCAGCCAGGTGATGAAAGCCACACGGGGTGCCAGGTATTGGTCCCTCGTGCAGAAGGTGCTCTCGTTGTTCCTTGTCACTGGCACATATAAGGGTTTTGGTCTATGATGTGGGAGGTCTAATTGCAGGAGCAAGAGTGGAAGATTGATGGGATGTTAAAGATGGAAAAACACAAATGCAGAGAGAGAGACAGACAGAGACAGCTCCACATAACTGGAAAGGTTTGAAAAAACTAATTTCAGTACTGTGTTTAGTATTCTATTCTATTCTATTCTATTCTATTCTATTTACAGCCAATTCTTGATAAAATATAGGGTCAAGCCATTATTGCTTGTTATCAGCACTGGTATCAAAGAGATCTCAAGATATCGAAACAATCTTTTTACATTTCAAAAATGTTTTTCACTTTTTTCACATAGGTAGAGTGGGATTTTGGTTCTGATGGGATATTTGTCACTTGGCTCTCCATACTGAACACACAGTCATTAAAAAGGACTCTCACCGATTTAGATAAATAAGCCCACAAAGCACACAAAATGTGCATACAGTATATTGATGTTTACAACTTGGAGATATAGACCCTTTTCACATCTGGTACTGATAATGTGTCCTAAGGGGTCCAATCCCAAGTGGCCAGTACTATGTACAGGTGCTGGTCATGTAATTAGAATATCATGAAAATGTTGATTTACTTCAGGAATTCCATTCAAAAAGTGAAACTTGTATATTATATTCATTCATTACACACAGACTGAATATTTCAAATGTTTATTTATTTTAATTTTGATGATTATAGCTCACAACAAATGAAAATCCACATTCAGGATCTCAGAAAGTTTTAATATTACTCAAGACGGATACAAAAAAAATATTTCAAGAAGTGTTGCCCAACTGAAAAGTATGAATATGAAAAGTATGAGCATGTACAGCACTCAATACTTAGTTGGGGCTCCTTTTGCCTGAATTACTGCAGCTTTGCGGCGTGGCATGGGGTTGATCAGTCTGTGGCACAGCTCAGGTGTTATGAGAGCCCAGGTTGGTCTGATAGTGGCTTTCAGCTCTTCTGCATTGTTGGGTCTGGCGTATCGTATCTTCCTCTTCACAATACCCATAGATTTTCTATGTGGTTGAGATCAGGCGAGTTTGCTGGCCAATCAAGAACAGGGATACCATGGTCCTTAAACCAGGTACTGGTAGCTTTGGCACTGTGTGCAGGTGCCATGTCCTGTTGGAAAATGAAATCTGCATCTCCATAAAGTTGGTCAGCAGCAGGAAGTGCTCTAAAACCTCCTGGTAGACTACTGCGTTGACCTTGGACCTAAGGAAACACAGTGGACCAACACCAGCACATGTCATGGCACCCCAAACCATCACTGACTGTAGAAACTTTACACTCGACCTCAAGCAACGTGGATTCTGTGCCTCTCCTCTCTTCCTCCAGACTCTGGGACCTTGATTTCCAAAGGACATGCAAAATTTACTTTCATCAGAGAACATAACTTTGGACCACTCAGTAGCAGTCCAGTCCTTTTACTCTTGACTCCAGGCATGATGCTTCTGATGCTGTCTCTTGTTCAAGAGTGGCTTGACACAAGGAATGTGACAGCTGAAACCAGTTTCTTGCATACGTCTCTGCGTGGTGGTTCTTGAAGCACTGACTCCAGCTGCAGTCCAGTCTTTGTGAATCTCCTCCACATTTTTGAATGGGTTTTGTTTCACAATCCTCTCCAGGCTGCGGTTATCCCTATTACAAGCCCAATTCCAATGAAGTTGGGACGTTGTGTTAAACAAATAAAAACAGAATACAATGATTTGCAAATCATGTTCAACCTATATTTAATTGAATACACTACAAAGACAAAATATTTAATGTTCAAAGTGATAAACGTTATTGTTTTCTGCAAATAAACATTAACATAGAATTTTATGGCTGCAAAACATTCCAAAAAAGCTGGGACAGGGTCATGTTTACTACTGTGTTACATCACCTTTTATTTTAACAACATTCAATAAACGTTTTGGAACTGAGGACACTAATTGTTGAAGCTTTGTAGGTGGAATTCTTTCCCATTCTTGCTTGATGTACCGCTTCAGCTCAACAGTCCGGGGTCTCCGTTGTCGTATTTTACGCTTCATAATGCGTCGCACCTTTTCAATGGGAGACAGGTCTGGACTGCAGGCAGGCCAGTCTAGTACCCGCACTAGACTGGCCTTTTTTACTATGAACTATGATACTATTACTATGATACTACTTTTTACTATTTTACTATGAAGCCACGCTGTTGTAACACGTGCAGAATGTGGTTTGGCATTGTCTTGCTGAAATAAGCAGGGGCGTCCATGGAAAAGACGTTGCTTGGATGGCAGCATATGTTTCTCCAAAACCTGTATGTGCCTTTCACCATTAATGGTGCCTTCGCAGATGTGTAAGTTACCCATGCCATTGGCACAAACACAGCCCCATACTATCACAGATGGTAAACTTTATTGTTTTTAGCAAATAATCATTAACTTAGGATTTTATGACTGCAACATATTCCAAAAAAGCTGGGACAGGAGGAAAAAAAGACTGAGAAAGTTGAGGAATGCCCATCAAACACCTGTTTGGAACATCCCACACGTGAATAGGCTAATTGGAAACAGGTGGAAAGTGGAAGACGTCGTGTCCTCCGGGCCAAAGAGGAAAAGAACCATCCGGACTGTTATGGACGCAAAGTTCAAAAGCCAGAATCTGTGATGGTATGAGGCTGTGTTAGTGCCAATGGCATGGGTAACTTCCACATCTGTGAAGGCACCATTAATGGTGAAAGGTACATACAGCTTTTGGAGAAACATATGCTGCCATCCAAGCAACACCTTTTCCATGGACGCCCCTGCTTATTTCAGCAAGACAATGCCAAACCACATTCTGCATGTGTTATAACTGTGGCTTCATAGTAAAAGAGCGGGTACTCGACTGGCCTGCCTGCAGTCCAGACCTGTCTCCCATTGAAAATGTGTGACGCATTATGAAGCGTAAAATAAGACAACGGAGACCACGGACTGTTGAACAGCTGAAGCTGTACATCAAACAAGAATGGGAAAGAATTCCACCTGCAAAGCTTCAACAATTAGTGTCCTCAGTTCCCAAACGTTTATTGAATGTTATTAAAATAAAAGGTGATGTAACACAGTGGCAAACGTGACCCGGTCCCAGTTTTTTTGGAACGTGTTGCAGCCATAAAATTCTAAGTTAATGATTATTTGCTAAAAACAATAAAGTTTATCAGTTTGAACATTAAATATCTTGTCTTTGTCGTGTATTCAATTAAATATAGGTTGAACATGATTTGCAAATCATTGTATTCTATTTTTATTTATGTTTAACACAACGTCCCAACTTCATTGGAATTGGGGTTATACTTGTACACTTTTTTCTACCACATCTTTTCCTTTTCTTCGCCTCTCTATTAATGTGGTTATACACAGAGCTCTGTGAACAGCCAGCCTGTTTAGCAATGACCTTTTGTGTCTTGCCCTCCTTGTGCAAGGTGTCAATGGTCGTCTTTTGGACAACTGTCTTCCCCATGATTGTGTAGCCTACAGAACTAGACTGAGAGACCATATAAAGGCCTCTGCAGGTGTTTTGAGTTAAGTGGCTAATTAGAGGGAGGCACCAGGTGTCTTCAATATTGCACTTCTCCACAATATTCAAATTTTCCGAGATACTCAATTTGGGGTTTACATTAGTTCATCAGTTATAATCATCAACATTAAAATAAATACACACTTGAAATGTCAGTCTGTGTGAAATTAATGTATATATTAAACAAATTTCACTTTTTGAATGGAATTACTGAAATAAATCAACTTTTCCATGATATTCTAATTGACCAGCAGATTTTACCACTCCTGTTTGTTAGTATCTGTATAAGGCAGGAAATTAATGTGCGAAATTAGTCAAGGTGATTTGTTGTGGTTTAGACTTATTTCATACACTTACAGAACAGACTATATACAGTAATTAGGTTTTTACTGTATGTACAGTAAATGAGCACCACCTTACCTAATAAAGGCTTATAGAGATTTGTGAGTTTGGTGAAGGATGGGAATAGATGGGGAAGGTAGTACTTCTTGAACAGGCTGAAGAGAAACCTGAAGCCTGTCTCCTGGTTTTCTTTATTCCTCCACTCTAAACTGGATGCCTGGCAAGTAGACAGAATAAAGACTGACAAGGTTAGGCTACAGGGAGTGGCGTTGGAGACACAATCACTCAGTCTTTGACAGTTTGTTTGCTACACAACAGATTGAAGGTACTGTACTTAGAAATAGCCTGCAAAGGCAAAATGGTGTTGGTAGGTGCAAATGAAATTATTATATTCACACTGTAGACACATAACTGCTATGATGTTTGCTTTTTCATTTGGCAATTGTACAACACAGAAGCACTTGAAGAAATGCTCACGATGTCCTCCACAGTGGAAAACTGACAAAGGAGAAAGGAAGCGAGCATATAAATCAAGGCATGCCAGACTAGTGAATTCAATATTCAAATTACAGATGTGTTTTATAATAATAACAAAAACATCCCTCCACTTTGGGTTAGAGGCAGGTGGCAAATATGATTAGAAAAACAGCAATGCGGCATTTCCCTTGCAACAGTAGCAATTACCTGGGTAACCATGAACTTGAGAAGGGTTTCGAGGATGTAAGAAGTTTGGTCATCTGCTACCTTCTCACCCACCACAGCTGGAACAAGTGGGGTGATCTCTTCAGGCACCACCTTAGCTGTTCACATTGACATATACAACAAGAAAAGACCCACATGACCATAGAGTGGTCCAGTTTGAATCAACAAAACAACAACTAAGAATGAAACAATATGTAAGCCACTGTGTTTTTTCCTTGCTCACCATCAGGTGGGTTGGAGAAAGGGTTGTAAATGATCGTGTCAAGGGTACAAGGCCCCCTGGACGAGGGCACTGCAGGGAAACCTGGCACCAGGCAGGCATAGATAAGGAATTGCTCCTCAGCACAATTGTCCCTCAAGGCTTGCAGCCACAGCAGGAAGAGACGGATCCCCTCACATCGGATCTAGATTAGGAAATGGATAGAGGGATCGATATGGATATGCAAAAAAAATAATAATAATAAAATAAATAAATAAAAAAATAAAAAATAAAAAATATATATATATATGCAAAATAGGAATCAATATTCACATTCACAGAGTGACTTGCGTAACAGAACATGAAGCTGTGAATTGAGTAGTATTGGAAACCAATGCAACAATTTTGGATATGACATCAGTGGGGTAATTTGTCTTACCATCTTGCAATAAATACAACTGTTACCTTGAAAGAATTTCCAGTGTGTAGAAGCTTTTTCAGAATAGAGCCTGAAAAAAAATTAAGCAACAAATGGTATTTGTTAGGTTTTTGCATGCCTCATATTCACTACACCTACAGATACCCAGATACTCACAGTCACAACAAACACTACAGAGTGGGCATGTATGGGCGTCATCTTTACCAAGGCAGATAGATTGACCTTGATGGGGGTCTTTAGAGAATCGCTGGGAAGGTGTGTGTGTGTGTGTGGGGGGGGGGCTGGGGGCATTTTCCTGATAAAAATGAACTTGTGTGAAATTTGTTGGCAGTGACATGCATTCATAGAAGCTGTCTGCTCCATTCAAATGAGACAAAGCTCTGATTGCTAAATATCTCTGGTTGAGTCTGTGTGTGCGAGAGGGAGTTAGGACATGCAGTCAAACTGCAGACCGACATGTCTTTGGAGGAAACCACAGGCTGCCACGAAATTTTACCTCAGTGAAAGTGGGTTCAGGTCAGGATAAGAAAAAAAACAAAGTTAAAGGTTAGTGTCATGCATTCTTTGATTTGAGAGGTGAAATAATAAATGTGTTCTATGTAGGACAAAAACAATAGCAACTGTGATGTTCCAGTGCCGTGAAAAAGTATTGTCCCCCTTCTCAAATTCTTATATTTTTGCATAGTTTCCCTACTTTAATGTTTAAGACCATCAAACAAATGTAAATCCATCCATTTTCTTAGCCGCTTCTCCTCACTAGGGTCGCGGGCGTGCTGGAGCCTATCCCAGCTGTCATCGGGCAGGAGGCGGGGTACACCCTGAACTGGTTGCCAGCCAATCGCAGGGCACATAGAAACAAACAACCATTCGCACTCACAGTCATACCTACGGGCAATTTAGAGTCTACAATTAATGCATGTTTTTGGGATGTGGGAAGAAACCAGAGTGCCCGGAGAAAACTCACGCAGGCACGGGGAGAACATGCAAACTCCACACAGGCGGGGCCGGGGATTGAACCCGGGTCCTCAGAACTGTGAGGCTGACGCTCTAACCAGTCGGTCACCATGCCGTCAACAAATGTAAATATCAGACAAATATAACCCAAGTGAACATAAAATGCTGTTTTTAAATGGTGATTTAATTTATTGGGGGGGAAATACTCAGTTACCAATCCAAAACACACCAGCAAGCGAACTTCTGATTGCCTTAGAAAAACAAAATGAAGGTTTCTAGTCCAAGTCCACACTTGAATCTTAAAAAAACAAAATGAAGGTTTCTAGTCAAAGCCCACACTTGAATCTGATTGACATGCAGCGGCATGACCTTAAAAAGGCCGTTCATGCTCGAAAACCCTCCATTTTTGCCCAATTCAAACAATTCTGCAAGGAAGAGTGGGCCAAAATATCTCCACAGAGATGTGAAAGACTCCTTGCCAGTTATAGAAAACGCTTGATTTCAGTTGTTGCTGCTGAGGATGGCCCAACTAGTTATTCGGTTTAGGTGGGCCATTACTTTTTCCACACAGGGCCAGGTAACTTTGAATAGTGTTTTTTCCCCCCCTTAATAAATGAACTCATTTAAAAACAGCATTTTAAGTTCACTTGGGTTATTGTCTGATATTTACATTTGTTTGATGATGAAGTGGGGAAACTAAGCAAAAATATAAGAATTTGAGAAGGGGGTCAATACGTTTTCACAGCACTACGTATAAAATGCACTCAGGTGCCTGTTAAGTTCCTGATGCCTGACAATAAAATGTTCGAATTGGAGTTATCACATGTTGCAAGGGATTTCCACTCTATATGGGTCTGAAATCATGCCCGCATAATTCAATCACTCATTTGCATTTCAAATGAAGCCCTAATTAGCACTTCTCATTTTTATTCATTTCTAAGACTAATTAATTTCTCTGAGTTGTGGAAAGCGAAACATCACTAATGTTTTGGAAGTATAGGGATGAAGAACGACGAATATACCTGTATATTAGCCTTACCACTAAGAGAAAATGTTTGACATTTAATTTGTGAAAAAAAGGGAGCGGTACATACCTATACTGTGAAACTGCCAACGGTTGTAGATTTTCTCCGGCAAAAACTGCAGGATTTTCTGTTGGAAACAAATCATATGAAGTTAGCCATAAGCCAAGTAAATGTCTCGAAAACACTACAAACATTAAATATTCCATACTACAGACTGCCTTTGTCAAACAATCGGTCTCTATTTTATCTAATCAATGAGCAGCGATTTTTTTATGCAGTACCATTTGGCAAATAGGGTTAGGGTTATGGACATCTGTGTTTGTACCTTTACCCCTCTTTCCCTGCTTTCACACCACACAGGAAAAAGTAGAGAGAAATGTCATCACCTCACCCCCCAACTGCTTTACAACTCAATTAGAGCGCTCTTAACCTTTCAGCAGCCTACTATTACTCTTAAAAGCTGCAGTAGGTTAACTGGCCTCCTATCTGGAGAGATGAAAACAATTGCTGGGGAATGGAGGACGTGCACGAGCTTACACACAAGTTCGATAATAGTGAGCAAGTGATCTGCCAATGGCTTATCAAGTCCAAATCAGTAAACCAAGATGACTTAATAATTTTAATTTAGAGGTCAAGTTCACCATGATAAAAACCTGGTCTGTCACAATAAGTGGGAAAAGGGAAGAGCTTTACAGCTCACAAATGAGCGTTTAATTCTGCATCCGGGTGGAAAAAAAAATTTTTTCAATACTACAGAAAACTTCTGCAAAAACAAACCATCCTCTGCTATAGTAGAACATACATGAACTGACAAGAACTGATGCCTACTAGAAAGAATCACCTTTTATTGTCATGAACATGCATGCACACGAAATTTGTTCTCTGCATTTTACCTATCAGAGTGAACACATGCACATGTTAGTGGAACAAACTGGAGCAGGTGTCACTGTCTAAAACATAAATATCCGGATGAGCCAAAAGTTTTTTCAATTAAACCATAACAAAACTGAAATAATTGTTTTTGGGAGGAAGGAAAAGAAGATTGTTGTTCGTCAATACCTTGAGTCACTCTTTAAAAACCAAAGACCAAGTCCGAAACATTGGTGTACCGATAGATTCCGACCTGGCTTTCAACAGTCATATCAAATCAATTACTAAAACAGTCTTCTATCAGCTGAAGAACAGATGTGAAGGCTTGCATACACCAAACAGACCAGGAGAACCCCATATGTGGCACTAAATGCATACACGGCAAAAATTGTTGCTACGCGTAGAATGCCGCAGAGATCATCTCTCATGATTGTCCGTTTTAGTCGCATGCTGTGATGACGTACTCAGCGTTCCCCTTGGTTCCACATACCACCGCTGCCTGCCACATTCTTGATCGATTTTGAAGCATAATTAAACATATTATCTGGTCATCTAGCGATTGGCTGGCAACCAGTTCTGGGTGTACCTTCCCTCCTGCCCGATGACAGCTGGGATAGGCTCCAGCACTCCCGCGCGACCCTTGTGAGGACAAGCGGCTCAGAGAATGGATGGCTGGATCTGGTCATCTAGGTCCATTTGTTCTAGCAGACACTGTTCCACAGTCGCCATTGTTGTTGCTTTGTTCCGGTAAGGAAAGTAAAAACGGCTACCAGAAATGGCCATAAAATGCAGAGGAAACTCCACTCTGTGGCATCTTAGCCAATACCAGCTGTAGCGACACCCCCGACTTGGAAGAGAACTGCAGCACATTTTCAAAACAGCGCACATGGGTTGCACTCGAGTATAAAGTCAAACTGTGAGCAGGCTCTCCGCAGTGGCGTCAGCGCGGTCTCCGCCCACGAGAGTATAAAGAAGCCTTAATGGTCTTCTGACTGGAGCATTAAACGGCTGCCGCTCATTCAGAATGCTCCAGCTCAGGTCTCGACCGGAAAAAAGAGGTCAGAACATATTACTCCAATTCTAAAGTCTCTACACTGGCTCCCAGTCAGCTTTAGAATATATTTTAAAGTTCTGCTACTGGTCTATAAATCACTAAATGGTGATTTTTACTTTACTACATTTTTACTTAGCATACCGTAATTTCCCGTGTATAATGCGCACCCATGGATAATACACACCCCCATAGTTGACCTCAAAATTCTGGTAAACTCTTCTACCTATGTATACTGCATTTTTACAACGCATGAGTTTGCTTCTACCCATATGATCAAAATATTAACTGTTATCTGTATTTTATTTTATTTCAAATAATTATTCTGAAGTTAAGCACATTATTTGAACACATACTTTTTTTACCTGCTCTTATTTTAAAATTTACAGCCCTACTTTTATTTAGTACATGAGAAAACACGCAGTTACGCTCATATGTATGATTACCCAGGCAGAATTTGTAAGATGGCTACAATTCTTTAAAGAAAACATGAAGGACCAGGACAAACACATTTAATTGTATTCTAATGGTTTACAAATTAAACAGTCAAGCATTTCAGGAAAGCAAGATCATGAAACAAAACATAACCATAAAGAAATTAATGATCGTTATTGTTCAGTCATCAGTCATATTTAAAAAAACAACAACAATATTTCACAAATTCTGCCAGGGTATGTAAAATTATGAGCACAACTGTACATATATGCAGTCATAAGTACCCCTGTCATATTGAAATGAAAGTGTAGGCTACACCTTTTTTATAACTACTAGGTGGCGGTGGCATATTACAATGAAAGTGTACAGCTTTTTCATAACCATTAGATGGCGGCATACACTTATAAAATGTGAAAGTTTTTTCCCCATTTGCCCCTATACTTATGTATAATGCGCAATATTGACTTTTGACCATTTTCTAGGGAAAAATGTACATTATACACGAGAAATTACGGTACCTCTGATTACTACGGTACCTCTATTGATTGCTACCTCTTCGTCAAGAGATCAGCGAATGCTTTGATTCACTTGGTTCATCAACAATTTCCTTTTCTCACCATCCTTCATTTTTAACTTTCCCTTTCTTGTCCTCTCCTCTGAAATAAATCCCTTTCATTATCCGTGGCAGCAGAGATAGTGAAAGACATAGCTGCACCTTACTATTGATCCCGCATGGGATTAAAGCAACTCTGTACAGGATATGTTAGGCTCACTCAGTCTGTCTCCTTGGGGTGGCAGGGATATTATCCTAGGCTGTAACACAGCAGGGTAGCATGGTTAAGCCTTCCCAAACGGGGACGTGTGTGCATGCGCTCTCACACACAATAACACCCCCTTTCTCTCGCTGACAGAGCACCAGCAAAGGAGAGTGGGAACGAGATGGAGAAGCTCGCTCCAAAAGACTCCCCATGGAGCTAGAATGGTGGGTCCTAACAATGAGGAATTTACTGTCTGATTCAAGGCGAAAGCAGACTCCTATGCTGAAGGTTGCTGGAGTTACTATAATCTGCAGACATACGCCAGCATAAAGATGGGAGCATTACTGTGCTGCAACTACAGCCTTAGGACATTTACATGATCCGCGTTTAGGTTTCTAGCTGCAGGACCCGAACATGGTGCAGAATACACTTCTCCGAGAGGTAGTCCATAACGGCTTTTTGATTAACACAGACTTTCAGAACCAACTGCTCATTAACACTCCTTTGACTTTGAGATCAATCATCTAAACAAAGGATATAACAATGGCAATACAACAAATTTACAAGCTGATGAATTTGTACACACTTACCACATTTTACTCCTTTTGTCCTTTTAGAGAGAAGTTCCAAAATTAGCTTCCAAACGTGTTTGGAAATTGAAATCTCAAATCTAATCGAACCCCAAAATAAAAACTGTGGTTCAAAGGCACCAATTACAGAATAGAAATTAGAGTGTATTCTTAATTTTAACCAATAGATGGCAACGGCAGAGCAAAGTCAAATTTGTGCCACTGTCTCTGCGCAGCAACACTGAATTCAGTTGTAGTTCCGCTTATGCAGCAGACCACATCATGACAATGTTATTTATCTTTATCAGCATGATAATGGCCAGTGGCCAATAAACAATGGGGACTTGGAGGCATTGAAGCGTAAAATAAAAGAGAATCAGAAAGCTAAGGAATGCTCACGGAGCAGTTGATCAATTGATGGCTGTACAATTTAATACATCCATCCATTCTCTGCAGTATTTATCCTCACTCGGGTTGCGGGTGTACTGAAGCCTATCCCAGCTGACTTTTGGCGAGAGGCGGGGTACACCCTGAACTTACTGCTAACTAATCGCAGGGCACATATTGACAAGCAACCATTCACACTTATGTAACAATTCTTCAATTAACCTACCATGCATTTTTTTTGGATAGTGTGAGGAAACCACAGTACCCGGAGAAAACCCACACAGGCACAGGGAGAACACACACAGACGAAGGCTGGAGCCCAGATTTGAACCCACTTGGTGCTTATCAATACAGATCAGTTGAAATCCATTATATATCCAAGTGAGATGGATATGGAAATTATGCAGCATTTTTCTTTAAAGTGTTTATTTCAAACCTCCATGAAGACAACTAAATATTGTGCGGTGTATGAAGTGATTTAAAAATGTAAGATTCTCTAACAAAATCATGTTTTTGCTTGATGTTCAGAAATAGACTATTGGGCCTGGAGTGGCTTTCGGTTTACCAAGTCACAAATGTATCTTGTGTAGCTGCAACTTTATTTATTAAGGGATTTATCCTGCACTACTTGCATATCTGTTGTTGACCAATACACAAAACAGCCTATGATGACAGCAGCGGCGGCGACTCACCCCCCGCCCCCCCAGGAAAAACTCATCGGATCTACACGATTAACGTAAATGGCCTATTTTGTGTTCAAAATGGCGATTTGCATGTATGAAAAATACAGGAACTGGCCAAATACAGGAGGGGGGGAGGGAGGGAGAGAGAGAGAGAGAGTTAAGGCCAAAAAGTTCTATCTTGGTCTCATCAGACCAGAGAATCTTATTTCTCACCATCTTGGAGTCTTTCAGGTGTTTTTTTTTTTAGCAAACTCCATGTGGGCTTTCATGTGTCTTGCACTGAGGAGAGGCTTCCGTCGGGCCACTTTGCCATAAAGCCCTGACTGGTGGAGGGCTGCAGTGATGGTTGACTTTCTAGAACTTTCTCCCATCTCCCGACTGAATCTCTGGAGCTCAGCCACAGTGATCTTTGGGTTCTTCTTTACCTCTCTCACCAAGGCTGTCTCACAAAAGCAGCCAACTAGAAAACCCATCTCTAAACAGGAGGAGGAGGTTTGAGGCATCACCTATCGTCTGCCAATAACAATGCCCTGTCATCTCTACCCCCCGAGATTGCCTCACTCAATGGGAAGATTGGCCCCTAACCTAACAAGCATTTTTGCCACAAGACGAGTGAACAGCTGATTGGTATGCAGGACAGTCGTTTCACTAACCCCACTGGACAACAACATCCTATTGTTGACCCCCCGCCCTCCACACACACCTAAAAGTTAGAATTGAAGAAGCCTTTTGGATTAAAGGTGAAACGTCTTCAAGAAACAAGAACAGTCCAGTTACCTTGATTCAAAGTTTGCGTATTCTCATGAAATGGATGACTGAGAATCTACACAGATATTTCGGTAATACACACTGTATGATCACAGATGTCTTCATTAATTTTGCTTTGTTGTAATGAAAGGTTCTTACTCTAAAAAGTGTTACATTTGTGTGAAACATGCCATGTTCAAGAAATGTTTCTTTTTGAACAAAATGTTATTAAAATATAACACATTTTCATCACAATTGCAAGACGTAATGGCATTATTAAGTACTGGTACTTTGGTATCGATGAGCAACCAAATGTACCAATATGTACTTGAAGTGGTATGGGTGCAGCCTTAGTATTTGTTCATCATCGTGCTTAGAATAACAAGATGGCTGCGAACAGAGAGGAGCACATTCAGCGATGCCAACTTAACAATTTGGTCTCTATATTTAGCAACTTTTCCAACCGCTCTAGCAACTATTTCCCCAAAAATGACGACCAAGTTTTATTCCTGCGAAGAAACATTCCATATTAGCAGAATGATTTTCAAGAAGAAAGGAGCCCGGTGGAAGGCAATTATCGAGTAAATCATGCTAAACACTGCCAAAGCATGGTGCCCATTTATATGTTGCAAAGCAGTAATTTATTGACTTTGCAAACTGTTGACCCGAGGTATGCGCTTCAAAGCTGCAAATACTTTGCTAACGTTGCCTTGCCTCACCCGTACATTTATGTGATAAGTCATCATAGCACAGCTTTTAATTGGCTAAATTAGGTAGGAGTAATTACTTTTAGAAAAAGGATGGATCTTCGTTTTGTTAAACTTAATTGAAAATAATTTTGTGGAACCCCAAGTTAGAGTTAGGGACCCCAGTTTGAGAACCACTGCAATATATCACACAGTTAAAAGTCATAGCTTCAATCGAGACTCTGAGATGCAAGGACAAGATGATGGGAAATTCAGAATGCTGAGTCAAATCCTGATGGGTCACTGTAAGGTTGTATCCTGTAGAGAAAAATCAAGGGAAATGGATATGTCCAAACTTCCCTAAGGTTTTTTTTTTTTGTATGTGCAAGTTTTCAAATGTGCCACATTCTCAGTGGCCAGGGCTCAAGCTGATTTAATGCAGTCAGCAGATAAGGTCATGTACAGGCATATGGGAGTGTAAACACACGGAGTCTCTCAAGCCTGGAGACCTGAGTTCAGACTTGTCTTGTGACTACAAAAACAGCTGACTGTAAGGTAGAAAAGAGTAACAGTATTTCTTTCAGATCTAGCAAATTAGTGTCTACATGGATATTTGCCTCTTGCATATGTTTTGACTTTCACATGCAATGCTAATTACTGTGACATAAAAGTAATGCAACATTTACCATCATAACACGTGTCTATGCCTGGAGAGGCTAGCCAGTCAGCAGATGGTTGCTAATATCGGCCGTCAACTCCATTGCCTAACCAGACACTCTTTTGTGCTCAACGTTCAAGTGATGATTTTTAAAACGGGACAGTTGGGCCAGGTCATTTAAAAGATTCAAGGAATTGATTTGTCATACCAACATACATTTACCCAGATTCCGTCCCAGATTACCCTAAATAATGCCCAAGACATTTGTGGATAAGGTTTAAAAAAAGTTAGAATATGCAATTGTTTTTTAAATAATAATAAAACAATAAATAAAATGTTTTTATGGCGGCATGACAGGTGACTGGTTAGCACATCTGCCTCACAGTTCCGAGGTTGGGGGTTCGTATCTGGGCTCCGGCCTTCCTGTGTGGATTTGCATGTTCTCCCCTTACTTGAGTGGTTTTCTCTGGGTACTCCGGTTTCTTCCCACATTCCAAAAACATGCATGGTAGGATAATTGAAAAATCTAAACAGCAAGTCAGCAAGTTAGGTATGAATGTGAGTGTTGAATGGTTGGTTGTGTATGTCTTCCCATATATGTCCTGCATTTGGCTAGCGAACAGTCCAGGGGGCAGACCGCCAAAAAATGCATAATAAAGAAGGAAAAAACACAAGTCTCACTGGAGTATAAGTCACATTTTCAGGGGGAAATTAATTACAGAAGTAGCAGGTACAGATACACAGGCCCAGATTATATAATAATGTGTTAATAATTTCACATATAAATCGCACCCCCGGCCAAACTATGAAAAAAACTACGACTTATAGTCCGAAAAATATGGTAGTTAAAAAAAAACAATAATCAGTTCTGGTAAATGAACTACATGACAGTTCTGGTTTGATTGTTTCCAACACAAACATATGGTGGCCTGGAAGTGCAGAACAATATAACAAATTGTGAAACAGTTTTACATTTCAGAAAACAAATGAACAAAAGACAAAACACTTTTATATTTCAGAAAACAAATTAACAAAAGCAGAAACACTTTTCGTTTTCAGAAAACAAATTAACGAAAACCGAAACACGTTTACATTTCAGAAAACAAATTAACAATAGCCAAAATGCTTTTACATTTCAGAAAACACATTAACAAAAGCAGAAACACTTTTCCAAAAGACAAAACAAATTACAGTTGAGAGAACCCGGAAAGGGAACGTCCCATTTCACAGACATTCGTAGATGTAACGAAATGTTCATCCCAAATATAATTTAAAAAACTAAGAAGTTTACTGTGGTTCCGTTTAGGACTAGGGTTGGGTTTAAGGCACTTTAGGATGAGTTAAAATTAGGATTATGGTGGTTAAGGATGGTGCACATCGAGCGCCGCTGCCGAACCCGACTGAACTACGGCGCAGTGTGCGTGGTCTAGCAACTGTTTCCTTGAGCGGTCGATTGTTCGGCCACTGGTTTAGACGCGATTCAAAATTATAATCTCCGTTGTACGGCGTCTTCACGTCCCAGTTTACATCCAATCAAAATGCACAGAAGCTTTCCCCTACGTTTAAAATACATTTCCACGTTTGCGAGCTGTGCCGCTGCGTTGCCTCGGCTCAAGCCATGTAAATAGTATGTAAAGCATCATATGTTGTTTTACATCAATACTAACCTATATTTATAATGTATAATGTGCCTGTGCATGAAAAAGCGAAGGTTGTGACCAGAATGTACGTTCAAAAAAATTGACCCGGCAGCTTCCTTTCAAATATCCACACTTTCCCTTTAATTCTAGCCAGCAAGCATCCTCTCTCTTTAACAACCTGCTTCTTCCTTAACTCTTAATCTATCTTTTTATGGTTTAACAAATGTGATGAAGTACAATATATTGTGTATACAGCATCAAATGCCTATACGCTCACTGTTCAGGGCATCCATGTGATCAATAGCTCAATGTGCGGGGCTGCGTCGGCAACTCTTATTTTTATGCGATGGTTCGGTTCAAACACGTTGCACAGTGTTTGACAGGCTTTAGGGTTAATGGCATTTATATTAATGACGCCACAGTTAATAAATCACATACTTCTTTGACCGTCTGGAAGCAATGGAGCGTGTTCTATAGGGATACAGCAGCCAATCATAGTTGAGTGGCACGTTTCCTGGAAGCCAGTAATATTGGAGCAGGGCGTTTCCTTCCAGCAAAATGCTCTGGATTCCTAATAATGTTGGACTTTCCCTTTCCAGGTTGTCGCAAAAGTGTTTCTGCTTTTGTTAAAATGTTAATGTTATGTTGCTTTTGTTAATGTGTTTTCTGAAATGTAAAAGTGTTTTGGCTATTTCTAATTTCCTTTCTGAAATGTAAATGTGTTTTGGCTTTTGTTAATTTGTTTTCTGAAATTTAACAGTGTTTTTACTTTTGTTCATTTGTTTTCTGAAATGTAAGTGTTTCACAATTTGCTATATTGTTTTGCACTACCAGGCCACTGTACAAACACTATTCATCAAAACATAAGAATGTAACATTGTATTGTCATAAACAGGTTTTCATCTGTTAGAAAATCTGCTGCGCAAAAAGATAGCCTGGCAGATGCTTCTATAGCATTACACAAAAAGAAATCACAGAAAAGTGCATAGCAATGGAGGGTAGTGATTGTAGGGGTTGGGGTTTTCAAACACATTTAGCACAAAAGCCTACTCCTCTCTAGACACCCAACACACAAACAGGCTCATACAGGTGGCTCCATGCTTGCCTTCGGCACCCCAAGAGAAGGGGGCACATACTTCATAAAATGACAGCAAAGTAATCTCTGCATATTTGTGCGAAGCAAACACAGAGCGGAGATACTGTGAATCCTGTCTATGGTGTCAACCAGCTTTTAATGCAGACGTGCATGGAAGCGTGAAAGACAACTGTTGTCCCCTCTTAGGGAAGGTCCTACACTGAACTGTGTGACTCAGCATTACATGGTTCCGTTTTATCAGGACCGACTTCACCCACCCACACAAACAGAGGACAAAGTCTGACTACATTTTAATGCTTCATTCTGTCATATTATCACGAGCATATAGTATATGTTATATAGTATAACATATGGGATAATACATGAGACCTCAGCCACAAATGATTCCCCAAATTTAATCCAAAATGGTGAAAAGAACATGTACACAATTAAGCAGATCTGAGGACCAAACAATGTTGTATATGTCCTGTGTACACCATTCAATGCTTATCTTTTTAGTACATGAGTAAAAAGCACTTTGTCGCCACAGACTGGAGCTAAAAGGGGACAAATGATTGAAGCTGTAGTCAATATTAGTTCTGTTTGAAAAAATGACTGCATACATAAGCATGAGGCAAGACTCAACACTTCAGGTAGAGGTCAACTTACGTGGATGCGTTTAGTCGGAGATCATCTTGTTGCGGCAGTAAGAGCATTGAAGGACATTTTAGGAAGTTTGGTTTCTTGACAAGGTTTTTTAAAAGTTGAAATGTCATTCAAATAGGTCAAACTAATTCATTTTTTATCCTAATTGAAACATGAACAGCATATGCTATTCCCAAGTTACCCGGCACACACCATTTTATGTGGGAAAATATGTTTCATCACACAGTTTGTCAGAATGCAGCAACAATGTAACTGCCAGTGTGGAGTTTGTGTTTTGTTCTTTCTGTGCTTGCGTGGGTCTTTTCGGTACTCAGCTTCCTCCCACATTCCCAAAAACATGCTTCTTTGGGTAATTGAAGAGTCAAACTAAACTGCCCATAGGTGTGAATATGAGTGTGAATGGTTGCCTGTCTATATGTGCAACCAGTTCAGGATGTACCCTGACTCTTCCTTAAAGTCAGCTGGGCCAGGCTATAGCTCACCCACGACCCAAAGGAGAACACACGGTATAGAAATGGATGGATGCCTAGTCAATATTTCACAGATATGGTCCAATTATAAAAAAATAATATGTATATCTATCTATCCATCTATCTATATATATATATATATATATATATATATATTTTTTTTTTTACATACAGTGGGTACGGAAAGTATTCAGACCCCCTTAAAGTTTTCGCTCTTTTTTATATTGCAGCCATTTGCTAAAATCATTTAAGTTAATTTTCCCCTCATTAGTGTACACACAGCACACCATATTGACAGAGAAAAAAAACGGAATTGTTGAAATTTGCAGATTTATTAAAAAATAAAAACTGCAATATCACACAGCCATAAGTATTCAGACCCTTTGCTCAGTATTTAGTAGAAACACCCTTATGAGCTAATAGTCATGAGTCTTTTTGGGAATGATGCAGCAAGTTTTTCACACAAGGATTTGGGGATCATCTGCTATTCCTCCTTGCAGTTTCTAGTTTTGTCAGGTCGGATGGTGAATGTTGGTGGACAGTCATTTTCAGGTGTTTCCAGAGATGCTCAATGGGTTTAAGTCAGGGCCATTCAAAAACAGTCACGGAGTTGTTCTGAGGCCACTCCTTCGGTATTTTAGCTGTGTGCTTAGGGTCATTGAAGGTGAAGGCTTTTTTGAAGGTGAACCTTTGACCCAGTCTGAGGTTCTGAGCACTCTGGAGGTTTTCATCAAGGATATCCCTGTACTTGGCCGCATTAATCTTTTCTTCGATTGCAACCAGTCTCTCTGTCCCTGCAGCTGAAAAACACCCCCACAGCATGAGGCTGCCACCCCCATGCTTCACTGTTGGGACTGTATTGGAAAGGTGATGAGCAGTGCCTGGTTTTCTCCACACATGCCACTTATAAATTGTTGGCCTTAATTCTATCTTGGTCTCATCAGACCAGATAATTTTATTTCTCACCATCTTGGGAGTCCTTCAGGTGTTTTTTAGCAAACTCCATGCGGGCTTTAAATACGTCTTGCACTGAGGAGAGACTTCCATCGGGCAACTGCCATAAATCCCGAATGGTGGAGGGCTGCAGTGATGGTTGACTTTCTGGAAATTTCTCCCATCTCCCGACTACATCTGTGGAGCTCAGCCACAGTGATCTTTGGGTTCTTCTTTACCTCTCTAACTAAGGAACTTCTCCCCGATTGCTCAGTTTGACCGGACGGCCAGGTCTCGAAAGGGATCTGTTCCTCCCAAACGTCTTCCATTTAAGGATTATGGAGGCCACTGTGCTCTTAAGGACCTTAAGTGCAGCAGAATTTTTTTTTTAACCCTGGCCAAATCTGTGCCTTGCCACAATTCTGTCTCTGAGCTCTTCAGGCAGTTCCTTTGACCTAATGATTCTCATTTGCTCTGACATGCACTGTGAGCTATAAGGTCTTACATAGAGAGGGGTGTGGTTTTCCTAATCAAGTCCAATCAGTATAATCAAACAGAGCTGGACTCCAATGAAGGTGTAGAACCATTTTAAGGATGATCAGAAGAAATGGACTGCACCCAAGTTAAATATATGAGTGTCACAGCAAAGGGCCTGAATACTTATGGCAGTGTGATATTTCAGTTTTTCTTTTTTAATAAATCAGCAAAAATTTCAACAATTAATTTTTTTCTGTCAATATGGTGCTTTAACAAATGGCTGCAATATAACAAAGAGTTAAAAATGTAAGACGGTCTGAAAACGTTCCGTACCCACTGTGTGTGTGTGTGTGTGTGTGTATATATATATATATATATATATATATATATATATATATATATATATATATATGTGTATATATATATAGTGTGCGTATATATTTGCAGTTACAACACAACCTAAAGCAAAGAACATTCCCAAATTCGTCAAAGCTCCCATGAGTGTTGAGAGGACAATACATACTGTATAATGATAACAATGCTTCAGTCCCCTATTTGATATTGTGCCGCCCTGATAGCCCTTCCCTGAGCAAATGTAACTGGAGAGCTAAGTATTTGTATTGGACACTGGAGATGCCTTTGCAGTCAGATGGGGAAAACAAGGTGGAGGACTTTAACCTGCATGCACAACATCAGACTGCTCAGTAAAATAGGGGGAAGGGCAATCACACACAGTTGAGCTAGAAAATGACTGAGCTGAGTCCCCCCTTCTACAGCCCACAGTTAAATTGTTTCTACTGTTTCAGATGAATTGAGCAGTAACATTAATCCTAACACAAAGGCAGCACCATCTTCCAGAAACTTTTAGGCATATAATAGAAAAAGGCAACTTACTTCAAAAATAAAGAGGATGGAGTCCAGCTCCTCCCTGAGAGACTTGATCCCTGTGAAAAACAAGTTAGGTGCTTCAGCTTCAACATACAACTATTGTGGATAGTGTTGTGGAAACTGTTGTGGAAGCAG
Organism: Phycodurus eques; assembly: GCF_024500275.1. Classification (NCBI taxonomy): domain Eukaryota; kingdom Metazoa; phylum Chordata; class Actinopteri; order Syngnathiformes; family Syngnathidae; genus Phycodurus; species Phycodurus eques. The sequence goes on along the minus strand of NC_084538.1, from coordinate 16,433,482 downwards.
TAAGTGTAACAGTATGTTTTTTGATTAAATTGTTATAATGTAACAGTAACCAACAATGCTATATTGGATAAGCAGAGTGGGAGTTGAGAGGAAAATGAAAGGGCAGATAGTTAATTATTGAACTTATGTGGTAAGTGATGGGGATCAAGTGGAGAGTAAACTTTAGAAAGAAGAAAACGGTTGAACCCACCTTTTTGTTTTAAATTGCTTTCCAGTGTACTGAAGTTTTCATAGAAGATAAAATAAATCTGTGAACAATTGCTCTCGAAGAATGGCTTCAGCTCACTCTTGTCAATAATATCTGTAAAGGAGAAAGTAAATCCTAAATTTAATGTACTAGAGCACAGTGTCAAACTCAAGGCCCGAGGGCCAGATGCGACCCCACACATCATTTTATGAGGCCCGCGAATCATGCTCGTCAACTTCCATTATTTTTGCTCAAATCTGCACCCAAATTCCAAATTGTCATAATAATAAACAATGTTGAGATATTGCATTTTTCTTTTACCAAACCCTTCTTCTACAGTAACTTAAACAATACTTGAACAAACTATTATCCTTGTCTTCTGATTTCAAAACTAGTTATCCCTCAATTTGTTGTGTAATAGGAATGATATGATTTGGTGATTAAAAATTTCACTGTTCTGACGGCCCTCTGAGGGAAATCATAACTAGAATGCGGCCCGAGACAAAAATGAGGCAAATTCATGGTGGTATGATTGACTTTCCACTTACGTATTATGGCCCCAACCGTGCTCAATGGAACATTCAGAAGCTTAGATATGCGACTTTAACCAATGCCATCGTTATGTTTTGCAACAATTAGTTTGTAATGGTCTTGAGACGGCTCATGTCAGATGTCGTGACTCACACCTTGGCAATGAGACCTTTTTGCAGGCCATCAATTAGGACTGATATTCATTTGCACTTAGAAGGGGCTGGATTGCTGTTTGATCATAGATTTTAGGTGTTGTCTTAGCTTTCCATGCCTTTATGCACCTCCCTTTCTTCGTGTTCAATACATTTTCCCGGTCTCATTTCACATTTTTACACACAATTTAATTTCTGATCTTATTTGTTCTACTTTCTTTGTATGTATGGGTTACTTGGGTTGTTCCCAACATCTGGTGAAATTTTCAGGTCAATAGCACCTTTGGAAGTATATTTAGTCAGAAAAATGGTGAAGTGTTAAAGTTGTTAAAAGTTGCAATTAAAGAAGCCTTTGCTCAACAATGCAAATATAAATGTGACAGTGTATATTGCACACGCTCACATATACAGCATTACTCACTTTATAATAAGAGATGCTGCCATTCAACATGTTGAGAAAGCACCGTATTAAGAAATACTGCAGAGTTCAGGTAGGCTGTACAAATCTTGATGCAAAACAGGTTGCTTTGATCTACTTGTTTTGCTATTAAGGTCACTTTGCACTTTTTCTTAAGCAACTGGAAACTTGATTGGCAGTATATTGCCTGTTAAGGTATTAATGTTTTGACACAGAGCACTTTCAGCACCAAAACTTTTCAGTAAGTTACCCGTCTTGTAGAATTGTGGTTCAACTTAAGAACGTTGACCAGATTGTTAACTAGTTAATCATTTACCAGTCAATATTGCCTAAAAAGACGGGTCAAGTCAATATGTGAGTAAATTGAGATGAGAGCTGTTAACTAGTTAATCATTTACCAGTCAATATTGCCTAAAAAGATGGGTCAAGTCAATATGTGAGTAAATTGAGACGAGAGCATCATTATTTCGGTATTGATATTTTTTGGTTCGGTGGTGTGTCGTTTTCTAATTAAAAAAAGGGTGCCTTGGCTCCATAAAGGTTTGGAAACAGTGCACCATTAGACACTGACACCACTAATAGTCCAGCACTGAACTACAGCTACAACCCAGGCCAGCCGAAGGATGTAGTCTCTCCAGCGTGTCCTGGGTCGTCCCCGGGGTCTCGTCCCGGTGGGACGTGCCCGGAACACCTCACCAGGGAGGCGTCCGGGAGGCATTCAAATCAGATGCCCCAGCCACCTCATCTGGCTCCTTTCGATGTGAAGGAGCAGCGGCTCTACTTTGAGATCCTCCCGGATGACCGACCTTCTCACCCTCTCTCTAAGGGAGAGCCCGGACACCCTGCGGAGGAAACTCATTTCCGCCGCTTGTATCCAGCTTGACTTATCCAATGTTGTTACAATTTAATAATAATAATAATGTTAAGCAAATTTCTACACCAACATATAGACCCTTTCCAAAAAAATTACAATATCATGGAAATGTTTATTTATTTCCATAATTCCATTCAAAAAATTAAACTTTCATAGATTATAGATTCAGGGCCCACAATTTAAACAATTTCAAGTATTTCTTTATTTTTATATAATTTGGGCTCCAAAATCATAAAACCCACGACATCAAGAATTAAAAACATTAGAATGCTGTTGTGAAATCAGCACAGATTTTGCAGGCCAGAAATGTTTTACACTGAGTGTCACACACTAATTAGTTACTAAACCCAAAGTACCTGCACAGGTTTCCCCAGGTGTCATTAAATTACTTCAGTTTGGTTCAATTGTGTCAGTTGGGTTCAATATGGGGAAGACTGCAGACTTGACAACTGGCCAGAAGACCATCATTGATACGCTCCATAGGATGGTAAGCCACAAACGTTCATCGCTAAGGACGCTGGGTGTTCACAGAGTGCTGTGTCCAAGCATATCAGTGGAAAGTCTAGTGGAAGGACAAAATGTGGCAGGAGAAGATGCACCACCAAAAGATATGAGCTTCAGTGGATTATCAAACAGAGAAAATTCAAGAATCTAGCAGGGATCCAGAAAGACTGGAATGAGGTGGGAGTCACAGCTTCAAAAAATCCCACATTCAGACGGATCCGGGAGATGGGCTCCAACTGACGGGTTCCTCGGGTCAAGCCACTTCTGAGCCTGAGCAAACGTAGGAAGAGTCTCAACTGGGCCAAGGAGAAGAAGGACTGGGGACTGTTGGCCAGTGGTCCACCTTCCTCTTCCAATGAAAGTAAAGTGTGCCTTTCAGTCGGGAATCAAGGTCCAAGGCTTTGGAGGAAGAAGGGTGAAGAAGTGAACCCAAGATGCTTGAGGTCCAGTGTGAAATATCCAGTCAGTCATGATTTAGGGTGCAATGTCCAGTGAAGGTGTTGGTAAACTCTGCATTCTTAAATCCAAGGTCACCGCAACAGTCTACCAGAATGTTTTCGAGGACTTCATGATTCCTTCTGCTGAGGATCTGTATGGAGATGCAGATTTAATCTTCAAGCAGGACCTGGCCCCTTCTTTTTCTGAAATGTGGTGTTACCTTTATGCCAGATGTAATGGGACACACACCTTCCAAAAAGTTCAACTTTTGTCTCGTCAGACCACAAAGTATTTTCCCAAAAGTCTTGGGGATCATCAAGATGTCTTCTAGCAAAAGTAAGACGAGCATTACTGTTCTTTTTGCTCAGAAGTTGATTTTGTCTCAGAACTCTGCCATGCAGGCCATTTTTGCCCAGTCTCTTTCTTATGGTGGAGTCATGAACACTGACCTTAACTGAGGCAAGTGAGGCCTGCAGTTCTTTGGATGTTGTTGTGGGGTCTTTTGTGACCTCTTGGATGAGTTGTCGGTGCGCTCTTGGGGTCATTTTAGTCCTGGGAAGGCTCACTACTGTTCTATGTTTCGTGCATTTGTGGATAATGGCTCTCACTGTGGTTCGCTGGAGTCCCAAAGCTTTAGAAATGGTTTTATAACCTTTTGCACACTGATAGATCTCAATTATTCTCATTTGGTCCTGAATTTCTTTAGATCTCAGCATTATGTTTAGCTTTTGGGCTACTTCACTTTGTCAGGTATGTCCTATTTAAGTGATTTATTGACTGAGAACAGGTGTGGCAGTATCAGGCCTGGGTGTGGCTAAATAATTTGAACTCAGGTATGATAAACCACAGTTATGTTTAAACGGGGGGGGGGGGGGGGGGGTTGGAAATCTCTTTTTCACACGGAGCCATATAGGTTTGGATTTTTTTCTCCCTTTATCATAAAAAACATTTAAAAACTGCATTTTGTGTTTGCTTGTGTTGTCTTTGTCTAATATTTAAATTTGTTTGACGATGGGAAACATTTAAGCGTAACAAACATGCAAACAAATAAGAAATCAGGAAGGGAGCAAACACTTTTTCACACCACAGTACAAGTTGTTCCTAGTTGACAGACATTCTAGCAAAAAAGTTCGTATAAGTACACATTGCTCTTTATCATGCTCACTTGGACCAGTCACAAGCATGGACATACACAAATCCAAGAAACAACCCTCTCATTACACTCGGATGATGGATAATTTCACAAAAGTAAGCCATCTGGTAGGCAAGGAGTTATGCTAACCTTCTGATGAATAATTAGTGCATCTTTCTGTTGTTTTCCCAAGAACTGCCTATGAACTGGATATGCCAGACAAGCACTAGCAGTGTTCACACTGGGCTTGTTTGCAGAGAGGGTGAAGGTCATCCACTGTAGTGAGCTGAAGTAGCCAACGGTTTATTTACAAACCAGTCATCGGGCTACTGCTGTATATCCTTCTTTCACTAAATACTTATTTAGCACACACGGTCATTTTAGAAATATGTTGAAATGTTTAAATCACGGCGGCCGACTGGTTAGAGCGTCAGCCTCACAGTTCTGAGGACCCGGGTTCAATCCCCGGCCCCGCCTGTGTGGAGTTTGCATGTTCTCCCCGTGCCTGCGTGGGTTTTCTCCGGGCACTCCGGTTTCCTCCCACATCCCAAAAACATGCATTAATTGGAGACTATAAATTGCCCGTAGGTGTGAATGTGATTGCAAATGGTTGTTTGTTTCTGTGTGCCCTGCGATTGGCTGGCAACCAGTTCAGGGTGTACCCCGCCTCCTGCCCGATGACAGTTGGGATAGGCTCCAGCACGCCAGCGACCCTAGTGAGGAGAAGCGGCTCAGAAAATGGATGGATGGATGTTTAAATCACATGTAACTATTTGAGAAGCTGAACGTGTGAGATATGTATACCACCTGCATTATTGATATGCCATTCCATGCTCAAACCACAAGCTAAGAACCCCTGATATGAATACCCTCATTAGCATTAACCCTGTGCTAGATGACACTGCAGGTGCTCCACACTGATGCCAAAATGGAGATGAGGGGAGAGCAAAGGAATCCTTCCAGGGCACTATATGCTGAAATAAGAGACAGAGGACTCTTTTTAAAGAATCAAATCAGAGAGGTTTCTGTTAGGCTAGTTGATGTATTTAAAAGCCCATAGCCTAACACAGACAAGAGAGATTAAATTTAAAGGTGGAATATTATTTCTATGTGGTACGTGTTATTCTTATTCAACTCGGAAAAGCTACTGATTTTCAAATTATTTCATGTAACTCATTCACCGCCAGCCTTCCCAGTTAACATGGATATTTGACTTCTAAAGCCGTCAATGGCAGTGAATGTTAATGTCATGTGCACAGGCCTCATGGTCATTGTTTAACATTCTAGAGTAGTTATAGTGGTACCTCAAAGTTAAACCACAATCTTTTCAGGTGCTAGTTAAGATTAAAAGAGTATCTATCAGTTAACAAAAATATTTGCTAAGGAGCAGTTATGCACACACCTCACTGACAGGTAAAACAAGCCCTACTTGAGTTGCTGTATGTTCAATGGACTAAAGTGTTTTGCGTACATTTAAATTACATTACCTACGTTACCTGAAGTTTGGTGGGATGAAATTGGGTATGATTCTTAAGAATTACCCGATGACGAATAGGACCATAATTCTAATCCTTTTTTAAACATGGACATAACTTGATATGACCAAATGACTGATTAATTAAGTTTTGAGCAAAAGCTACACATCAAATGACTACAGCCATAAATACTTGGTTCAACACTTAATTACTTTGAGATGTGTACACAGTGGAGGAAATAATTATTTTATCCCTCACATATTTTGTAGGTTTACCCACTGACAAAGACATGAATGGTCTGTAATTTTGATGGTAGATGCATTTTAACAGAGAGACAAAATATCCAAAACAAAATCTAGAAAATCTCATAAAACAACAGATTCTAATTATTTGTCAATTCATTTAGGGAAATACAGTGGGTACGCAAAGTATTCAGACCCCCTTAAAGTTTTCACTGTTATATTGCAGCCATTTGCTAAAATCATTTAAGTAAAATTTTCCTCATTAATGTACACACAGCACCCCATATTGACAGAAAAAAATAGAATCGTTGAAATTTTTGCAGATTTATTAAAAAAGAAAAACTGAAATAATGTGCTAGTTCTTCTCAGATCTTGGAGAACTGCTCCAAGGTCTGGAGCAGACAGTCAAGGTCACTATGCATGCATGCTGAAACAGTAGAGTGGATTGACCACTTTGTAAGAAAGGCCAAAGCACTATTATTGCAAAGTCAAAAGTAACAAGATAGTAGGTGAAGCATCGTAAACTGGAGGGGAAAAAAAGGCAGATAGTGTCGACAATCCCCAACAATATATCAGAATCAGAATCATCATTGCCAAGTATGTCCAAAACACACAAGGAACTTGTCTCCGGTAGTTGGAGCCGCTCTCGTACAACAGACAGTCAATTTACAGAACACTTTGGAGACATAAAGACATTGACAAAAAACAATTGTGCAAAAAGATGCAGAGTCCTCTAGCACTTAGAGCAGTTCGAATGACTAATATTGCAATAGTCCGGTGCAATGACCATTGTGCAAAGGGCGCTGAGACTTCAAGGAGTGTATGCGATTTAAAGTGACGAGTAGTGCGATCATCTGGGACAATGTTGGTTGTGCAAATGTTACAGATACTCCTCAATCAGTGTGCAAATGGAGCAGATGCTACTCTGGCATGAGTGGCCAGTATATGCAAATAGTGCAGCATGGCGAGACAATTATAGTGAGTGCACGAGTAATACATAATTGGCCCCACAGAAATTGGGACAATAATCAAAATAAAATTAAAGGAGAAAGAATCAAAGAAACAAAAGAGAAAATGAGTCTGTGCTACTGGAATAGGCTGATGACTCTGAGCGCCCAAAAGTCATGCTAAGAGATTTGCATTAGCTACCAGTGTTACCAGCCAAAATTCAAAAGCCAGGCTCACCATTGGCCCAGCAGTAGGCGCGGCATGAGGGCCAGCGCACTGCATGTGACAGATCAGACCCTAAAATTAGCCAGTTCCACCATAAAAGGAAATATGCTGTATAAAATTCCGTTGTACACAACAGAGGTAATACACTGTGAAGACATTTCATAGGGTTTTTTACAGTAATTTACTGGCAACACTGTTGCCATTGTTGTCTTCATTATTGTAACTCTACCCTCTTCAGCCACACTCACAATTCCCTCCATAACCTTCAACTGGTCCAGAGCTCCGCTGCACGCATCATCACCAAAACCCCCTTTCCATCACATCAACCCCATCCTTTTGCTTTGCTTACTGTGATTGTGTGTGTTGGGTTGTAGTGCATTAAAATTGGAGAAACTGGTGGGAGTGAGGCGATACAGTCACAGGGCAATAATGATCAGCCACTGTCACCCCCACCCAGCCGACCAGCTCCCCAAAGCATATGTTTAATGTATGTAGTGCATTATAAATCTGCGGGTGAGAAGCATGGCGGGCCAGAGAGCAGGCCGGAGTGCCGGGACACCAGGGCAAGTGTTCTCCCCAGCCTGACCTTGCCCTCCCCCAACATACGGGTGTATGATGCATTAAAACTCGAGGACCGGCAGAGCAGTGAAAAGGGGGGGTTTGGGCGACCAGACCGGAAACCAGCACAGATGCGTCACCAACCAGCACAGCGCCCGCTCCACCATACCTGGTGCCATTCCCCCAGGGAACCCTGAATGAAATATGAGTGTGCCCAATGTGTATGTACAGTGTGAGTATTAAATAATGTGCAGAGTGCGTGAGGTAAGAGGCCCGGCCCCACCGGTTGACAGACCACAGAAGAGGGGGGAAGCCCCCTCCCCCACACCCCACGGCTAATTCCAAACCCTCACCCACTCCAAAATCAACCTGAGGTCAGTGGGCAGAGCAGGGCCCAGAAGGTGGGCCTGACCGAGGTGTGAGGTGCTCACCCCCACCGTGAGCCCCACGACAGCCGGGTATCCCACACAGCCCGAGGGACAAAAGGGCGACGACCACGGCGGCGCACCCCCAGGAGAAGGAAGAGGAAGACACAGGCCCAGGACGCAGCAGCATGGAGAACAGGACGAGACCCCGGAGTGGGGCCAACGGGCACCACCCTGGTACCCGGGGAAGGGGAGCAGCCCCAGGATCGGCATCCCCCAGGAGGGAAGCACGGACACGACCGTACCCAAGAGGAGGAAGGAGGAACAGGCCTAACATCCCCAGAGGCCAACCTCGCAGATCCAGAAGGATAGGGTTTAAGTGCATGCAAGTGACCCTTATGGCATGCACAGGGATAAAAATGATTTGGTCACATTACATTGGATTTACTTCCCGTCGGTCTGAATGTGAGTACGAATGGTTGTTTGTTTCTATGTACCCTGTGATTGGCTGGCAACCAGTTAAGGGTGTACCCCGCCTCCTGCCCGATGATAGCTGGGATACGCTCCAGCACGCCCGCGACACTAGTGAGGAGAAAGCGGCTCAGAAAATGGATGGATGGATGGATGGATGAAATATTCATTGTCGTGCTGGAAGTCCCATTCATGACCCATTTTTAGTTTTCTGGCCGAGAGGAGGAGGTGGTCACCCAGGATTTCATGGTACAAGGCTGCATCCATATTTCCCTCAATGCGGTGAAATTGATCTGTTGATCTCCACCTCCAAACTTGTTGGTGGGGATGGTGTTCTTGGGGTCATAGTTTGAATTCCTCTTCCTCAAAACAGAGTGAGTCAAATTCATTCCAAAGAGCTCCATATTTGTCTCATCTGACATCAGCTTCTCCCAATCATTCAGGTGTTAATTGGTAAATTTTGGAGGGGCTTGTACATGTGCCTTCTCGAGCAGGGGGAGTTTACAGGCGCTGCAGGATTTTAATCCATTACGGGGTCGTGTGTTAGCAATGTTTTTCTAAGTGACTCTGGTCCCAGCTGCCTTTAGATCATTAACAAGCTCCTCCGGTGTAGTTCTGGGCTGATGCCTCACCTCTCTCTTGATCACTGATACCTCACGTGGTGAAATTTTCCGAGGAGCCCCAGACCAAGGGAGATTGACAGTCATTTTATGTTTATTCCACTTTCTAAATATTGCACCAACAGTTGTCTCCTTCTCACCCAGCCTCTTGCCAATGGTCTTGTAGCCCACTCCAGCCTTGTGCAGTTCTACAATCTTGTCCTGCGAATGTTCTTTGGTCTTGCCCATGATGGAGAGTTTGATGCCTGATTGATTCTGTGGAGTGGGCAAGTGACTTTATACAGGTAACAAGTTGAGATAGGCGTCTTTCATTCAGCTAACAAATTTAGACTAGGAGTGCTTTCTTAAATTCTTTATTGTTGGTAACCGATCAAATACATATTTCACTCAAAGAAATGCAAATACATTTTCATCTTTTTTTTTTTTTTTTTTTTTAAATACATGTAATTTTTCTAGATTTTCTTTTATATATTCTGTATCTCACTGTTAATATAAACGTACCAACAAAATTATAGACCACTCATTTCTTCAGTGGGTGAAGTTCCAAAATCAGTGTACTGATTTTGACCACTGTATGTGGCATGGCAAAAGTATGAGGTCTAACAAGTGCTGTACTGACAAAAACTCTGAATGGACAAAGGGGAATCTTTAGTGTGCCTGTCTGTATTTACAAAACCCTATTTATAATGACATGCCAACAGGGTTGGTGATGACTGAAATAATATGGCAGTCATGCAACTGTAATGTTCTCACATTAATCACAAAAATACTGTATTTGGCAGAATTATGCATTCAATAAATCAGTGAAATTGGATAATTCTGAACATTGTTTTTGTTGGATATAATTTTATTATAACACCACTGTGCCAAACAGCATGAACGCCTCTTGACTTAAAGTCATTCTGGCTGTGTAACAGATTGGGCTCTTTAGGTCTTCTTAGAGCACAGCATGATCTCTGGGAAGCATTCGCAAGAATTGGCCAAGTCTGACCGTATCCCATTCTGAGTTAATACATTTTGTAGTGGTTATTTCCTCGACTTGCTCAGACAATAGCACCAAAAAAATCAATTGTTTTGAAAAGAGGGGCATCACTTTGGTTTGTTATTAAATTCTATAATTTTGAGAAAATACTGCAATTCAGTTCCACATAAAGTAGAAAATGTCAAGTCCAGTCCATTGCTAATAGTAGTTATGAAACACCAAACCATACTAAAATTTCACATCGGCAACATGCAAATTTGTACCTGGCCATCTCCTAATGGTGAATGATGTTTGATTAAACAAGTAAATCAAGATCTCTACTTGATAGAACATTAATTTACATCACATGCTTGAAAATAAATAAAAATCCAGCTAGATACCGTCATGGTAGAATCAAGATGTAAATCGAAAGTCAAAATAGTACTCAAAAAGTTGTACACTGAACAAAAAATATTTTTTGGGAGAAACAAGTAGTTCTATTCAAAGAAAATGTAGTATTTTGTAGTATTTGTACAATTGTATCATATGATGGACGTACACTGTATATCAGCGTTAAGATGCTGAGTCTGCTGAGGATCATTTCGAGTTTCACAAATAAAATATTCAGTCTTATGGGACATCAACTTCAATATGAGCAGTTTAATGTGACTGTGCGAGCATTTACTGTCTACTTAAATATTTAAACAAATACTGTAATTATGATAACCCCCGATTAATATTTATTAGAACGAGATAGCAGCTGCTAGTTTTATACTATTGGGTTTGGGTTTGTGTGGGTAATGGGGATTTATGGAATGTTTGGAATAAAATAAAACATACTTCACAAAGACTGTATTCTTATAACATTACAACTTTAACATAATATGACTTTATTCTCATTCCAACTTTTATTTTGCAGCAAGGTGGACAACTGGTTAGCACATCTGCCTCACAGTTCTGAGGACCGGGTTTCAAAACCCGGCCCTGCCTGTGTGAAGTTTGCATGTTCTCCCCGTGCCTGTGTGGGTTTTCTCCGGGTACTCCGGTTTCCTCCCACATCCCAAAAACATGTGCCCTGCGATTGGCTGGCGACCAGTTCAGGGTGTACCCCGCCTCTTGCCCGAAGATAGGTGGGATAGGCTACGCCCGTGACCCTTGTGAGAATTAAGCGGCAAAAATGGATGGATGGATGGATTCTTATACAAGTGGAACAACGTAAAAAAGCATTTTGCTATAGCGTTTGTGACGGTAAATTAGTTTCATCATCATTCCAATGACCGATACATATCTGTCAAATTAAATAGGCAGCTATACAGACAATTATAATTAGACTTTACGCCAATCTGATCGCTGTGATCGGTATCGGCCGATAATTAGCATTTTATGCTGATCGGCTTTCATGTCGTCATCGATCGGCTCCGCACAAGACATTTAACTCTGCGTCACCGTCGCTTATGAATCCAAAAGCTAGTTTATTTTTAGCCTTGTCACGTGTCTTGTGGCGCAGTACTGTAACTATCTGACGGCCAATAACGTTTTTTCAATCTTGTCGGTGAAAAAACACGTCGCCGGTGTGTAACTATTTTGCGCTGTATCAGACAAACAACACGTAAGTTATTTGCAGTCTGTGCACAACTGAAGTACGTCGTGGGGAACGTCATCTAAATGCTTCAACACAACAAATTTGATCGGGCACCTGAAGAATGTACACAAGGAGGAGCATAACGCGTTCAAGCAACGCAGCATGGGGGGAAGGGAAAAAAAAAAGGGAAAGCCAAACGGACACAAACTCTGGACAACAACGTCCATATAGCCGGCGGGAACAGTGAAAAAGTTAGAGTAAGCATGTCATTAACAGTATTTATTAAACTAATTTAATTGGAATGAAGTAATTTAATTACAGTAAGTTAGCACCCATTATTTCTGTCATGTAATGTTGATTTGATCTAAACTTATGTCATTGGCCAATCCTTGAATGCTCCCTAGAGGTCATTGATGTTTTAACTTTTGTCTAAAATGCTAGAGAATAATTTTGAGGTGGGATGGACTCCAGCACGCCCGCGACCTAGTGAGGATAAGCGGTACAGAAAATGGTTGGATGGATGGATACAGTACTCGGTATGCAGTACAAAAGTATTTTCAATAAATCAACAAGTCATCTAAATGGACACATTGCTCCATCTTGTGATCAGACAGGTGATCGGTTATCGGTTTTTTAAACTTGCTGTTCGGTGATCGGCCCCAAAAATCCTGATCGTGTAAAGCCTAATTATAATGTGGTGATGTACAATGTGGAATTCTACCAAACTCCTCTAAACCTGAACAAAAATAAACTTGAACAAAAATTTGACAGTTTATATATTTGTTTTTTTTATTAAAACCATCAAGTCTTACTGGAATGCATGCCTAAACAAATGTCATCTCATTGTCACAAAGACCTCGGTTTAGGAAGCCTGAAAGCTGTTAACATATTTAGTTTTTTATGTATATTTTTGATTATGCTGATTCCCAAAACAAAGACCAGCATCAACAAGAGGTGTTTAGGGGTTTTTTAAAAATGTGAGATGAGAAGACTATACACTTTACGTTATATTGTAGATTGAGATCCCAGTGTTATCAAGGTCAAAATGCAGGCTGTTTTATCGTTTTCACATTTAACTATTAATATTCCATAACTTGTTTTTATTTCGATTCCTTCTTGGTGGGTTTCTTCCAATTGCTGAAGAGAACTTCTTTTTCTGACCCACTAGATTGGCTGAAGTTGTTCTCCCTCACTAGTTGCTCTTGACGTCTTAATCTCCCAGTAGTGACAGCCAGTCACAAGATGGATATCTCCTTTGAGCATCACTAACTATTTTCCTAAGATAAACATTCTCACTCTGCAGTCAATGCAGTGACGAGATGACAATGGCTCGGCACGCGAGTGGCTTAGAGCAACAAAGAATCTGAGGAATATCCATTTGGGCAGTCCCTCTGACTCTTTGTTGCTTGCAGGAATACAAGTAGTGGGAGATTTGCTGGCCTCCTGTAATTAACAACATCCAAACCCAGCTAGGCATGATCAGCATATTAACATGTAGCCGCTTTCGCACTCTGTCCCACCGATCTGAGAAGAAAAACAAAATGAGGCCACTCTCAAAATAGCTCAAACCCATTGCCTGCTTTTTTTTTTTTTAGGTTTAACATTGACAGTATGACTTCAACAAGATGTTTTAAATTTTACACTGGAAATAAACACCACAGAAAGATATCAGTGATGGCTAAAGGAAAATTATTAGGATGACTGTAGGATGGGAAAGGGAATTTATTGCAACATAGCGTTAGCGATGAATGAGTACTCTGTCCTGGCTGGTCAGTATAGAATCGCAAAATAAAAAATAAGTCAACATTGGAAGTAAACAGGGAACAAAGTGTTCACTGCAAAATAAACTTTGTGTATCATGAATGTGTCATAATGTAATTACACAGATGACACCCAACTCTACATATTTTTTTTCCACTTTCCACCTTCTACCCTCCTTTTGATTACCTTTAAATGAAATCAAGTGATTGTTATTATTTCCTCAAACCCAACAGCAACAAAACTTCCCAATGGCACATAGTTTATCCTTTCCAAAGCTCCCATTTTTCTCGCCATATGGACAATCCTGCAGTATGCCCCTGCCCTCAGGTCAAGAGTTTGTGTCGGGATTACACATTATCATTCATTTTCACCTTTCACAATATCAATGTTTCTTCATTGAAGAACACAATGTTAATAATGTTAATAATTTTAAAGTTCATGTGTGTTATATGTATCATTTGTTTTGCAAAGTTTTACTGTCAACGTAGCATTCAATGGGAAGATAATTTTATATTAAAAATCTGCTGGCATTAAAAGTTACGTATTCCAGTCAGCGAGCATACATAGTCCACGCTGGCAAAACGAAATGAATTTAATGAAAATAAAACTATATGAGAAAATAAAGGGTGTGTCAATATTCCTATTAGTCCCTGTACTGCATATTATGGCATCACTCATTAGTGCTTCTTGTCCACACAGGAACCAGCACCAGGAGGAAATCCTTCCTTTGCTTAAAAAAAAAAAAAACATGGTGGAATCAGTGATGGTTGGGTGCGGTCGGCAACAACATGCAAGCTGTACTACTCAACTGCTGGACAAACAGTCTAGCTTTATCTTTAACTGCAGAGATGGGAAAAAAAACACATGCACTCAGACAGAGTCTTGTTTTGACCTACACTTTGAATTGCAACACACTTGACATTGAACTCAGGTGCAGTATAACGGCAGAAGAAACACAACTAATCTAGAATTGCATTACAGTGATATTGGATGCCACAGATTACATGAGCGGACAATGGCGTAAAATCAATATACCAGCAACACCATCTCAATAAAAGTGTTAGGAAATGGGTCAGACTCCGGACAAGCCTAATTATAGACACTCATATGTCTGGTCACTGAAGCTTTTAACAATATACTTTGCAAGGGATTAAATTGAGCAAGTGCCTAACCACAGCATATACAGATACCTAAATATGTGATTTACATTAAAATGCTTTAATAATAGTTTGCAACAGTTTGGCCAGTCAGGTGCATTGAAACTCCTCCCACATGACTCCTTAGCAAATCAACAGAGGAGAGAAGTCCAAGGAAGAAAGTTCAATGTAAACAGATAACATTGTATTTTAAAATATGAAAACAACTATTAAAGAAGGTGATAAAGCTGTTTAGTTGTTGACATTAGTTCAGCCTGTTTCTATTCTAAATAGTTTGAAAATGTCAGGAAACCGCTTGTACTCGTATTGGTCTCACCCACCAATCCCAGCTGACTTTGGGCGAGAGGCAGGATACACCCTCAACACGTAACCAGTCAATCTCAGGGCACATATAAAGATACAACCATTCACACTTACATTCACACTTATGGACAATTGAACAGTTTTCAATAAACCTAATATGTATTTTGGAAGATGGGAGGAAGCCACAGTATCGGAAGAAGACCCACAAAATCATTAGAAGAACATACTAACTCCACACAGGAAGGCCTGAGGCAACACTGGAACAGAGAACCTCTCTACTGTGAGAAAGACACATTAACCACTAGTTCACCATGCTGCCAGTTTCTTTAATACTTACTATTTTGAGTGACCATATTCCTAGTGACGCCACATCGTCCACTTGAATAAATGAATTGAACTATTCATCCATCCATTTTCTGAGCCGCTTCTCCTCACTAGGGTCGCGGGCGTGCTGGAGCTGATCCCAGCTGTCATCGGGCAGGAGGCGGGGTACACCCTGAACTGGTCGCCAGCCAATCGCAGGGCACATACAAACAAACAACCATTCACACCTACGGGCAATTTAGAGTCTCCAATTAATGCATGTTTTTGGGATGTGGGAGGAAATCGGAGTGCCCGGAGAAAACCCACGCAGGCACTGGGAGAACATGCAAACTCCACACAGGCGGGACCGGGGATTGAACCCGGGTCCTCAGAACCGTGAGGCTGACGCTCTAACCAGTCGGCCACCGTGCCGCCTGAATTGAACTAGTTCATTTTAAAAATTGTGAACTGAACTTTGAACTACTGTAGTTCGCGTGGAAAACAAACTTTCCAAGCAATGTTTATAAGTCACACAGGGACATTTAATATTTAACTGCTGAGACCATTTAAACTCTGTTGCTACAGGAGCACATAACCTTTTGGTGGTTGTTTCTGCCAATTTGTTTGATATAACTTGTGAAACACCAGTAATATTGTTTTATTTCATTCCCAAAACAGCCATCCATTTTCTGTACCACTTCTCCTCACGAGGGTCGCGGGCGTGCTGGAGCCTATCCCAGCTATCTTTAGGTGAGAGACGGGGTACACCCTGAACTGATCGCCAGCCAATCGCAGGCCACATATTAACAAATAACCATTCACATTCACACCTATGGGCAATTTAGAGTTTTCAATCAATCTACCGCACATGTTTTGGGGATGTGGGAGAAAACCGGAGTACTTAGAGAAAACCCACGCAGGCACGGGGAGAACATGCAAACTCTACACAGGCGGGGCTGGGATTTGAACCCCGGTCCTCAAAAGTGTAAGGAAGATGTGCTGTGAAAAATGATTCAATTTCACTTAAATGGTATGAAAATTTATTTACTATGAAGAATGTATCTTTGTTCATTTATCTATGCCAGTGACGTATAGTCAGGGAGAATGAAATGCTCTAATTGGTAGATTTTTGGTGACATTTTTCTTTGTTGTTGTTGTGAGTTTTTTTTCTGATGTAAAACATATATCCTGAATCTGTAGAGATTAGGAAACAATTGTTGTCATTATTTGTTTGGCAACATTTTTGATTACATGGCAGTTTGTACTTAACTTCCTAGTTAGATTAAATGTGCACAAGACGTTAACAGAATGTCACTGATAATTATTTTCAAATGATAAATCTCCAGAGTAGCGACTTGGTGGTAGTTGCTCCTGGCAATAAAGATGCGCTATTAGTATTATCACTTCAGATTTAAGCCTAAATTGCTTTGTATCTGTGCAGTTGGTGGCAGTTCAATCAATGGGAATCAATGTTATCAGTAAAGACAAAGGACTGAATATAAACAATGGTTGTGGTAGGCAGCTCAAAGACTGATGCCCTAACGAGGCACCGTCAGTTAGCATTGCCAGCCTCGTTAGCAGCCAGGGGAGCTAGCTCAAGGCAGCGAGCATCCACGTTACATCACAACGGATTATAGTAACGTCAAGCAAAATGGACGGACGCAGGAACGGTGTGATAAACATGCCAGAGTGCGAGTCGAGCCGCTTTGAACACGAGCGGAACGTGTACGCTGGCTGAGTCAAGCGAGCATCGTCGGTGACAGGCTGCCTGCTCGCCGACCGAGCGACCTGCCTGAAGAAGATAAGCCAGTCGGCTGTTGCCAGCTAGCTAGCTCCCTTAACTTAGCCTTGGAGATGCAGCATCAAAAAGCACGGGGACATTTCACTCACCCAACAGCGAGCGCAGGTGTTTCAGCCGCGTCAGAACATCCTTCTTTGGGTCCAAAACTTTCTGTGTAGATTTCTTGACGTCTCCATGGCCCCTTCGAGTGAACATTCCGCTGTAAAATGCAACCGTGGAAGCCGATCACCTGTGTTGTTACCATACACCGAGGCGCCAGTGTGACTGTCACTTCCCTCACCACAACTCGATGCTTGCTCGGTAAACATTCGCCCAACAGCCGCCAGTGTTTCCCCCCCCCCCCCTCTTCTTCTTCTTTTTTTTTTTTTTTTTTTTTTTTTTGGGCTGGAGTGTAAACACGGAAGCGCGTCTGACAGATAGGAGTGGTCTGACTGTTGGGCTACGCCTACTGGTATATAGCGTAACAGTTGACACGATGTGTGGATAGTTTTAATTTCAACTGTTACCCGTGTTACTTCTATTATCTTTTCTAGTATATAAACAATATATAAACGACCCCTTTCCCACTATCTATCTACCTATGAAGCAGTAAAATGTCCACTAATTCAACCACGCAAAGTTAATTCGCATGTATAGAGTCAGTCAATAGTCAATACACATAAATGTATACATTGCGACATAATACAGCAAAACAGCTTTCATATTAGAGGCTGACGACACATGGCTCCAAAGCGCCTCCTGGTGTTTTGTAATAGAAAGTCACTGGATGAAATTGATCCATAGCTAGCTAGCTTTTAGACGTCCAATACATGTACGTAAAATGTTTTTGTTTTTTTTACACGGAATATATCAAAATAACAGTAATATTTGTAATTCAATTATGTGCACATACAAAAGAAAACAAATACACTTATTGGGCTTTCGGGTGAAGTTTCAGGATGAGGGTTAATATAATATGCACAATAACCTTTACACGTGAACGGAATTTGACCTTCTCTTAACTTTTGAATGGACATGTCCAAATGCTGGATGGTTCAGAATTTTGCCGTTCAACACCATCGAGAAGAAGTACTGAAATATTGAACACTTGGACATGTACACTCAAAGATTTAGTGAACATTAAATGAAGTTAACTTGCTAAGGTTATACACTAGTGCATTTAAGCATCATCCTGAAATTTGACCTGAAATCACTTTTTTTGTAAGTAGTGTATCATACATTGTAATACTGTAACCACGTGTCTCAATAAATTAAAATATTGTGAAAACCCTTATTTCAGAGTTCATTTCACTATGTGAAACTAGTGACCTTCACTATCGCGTGATTATATTTTGCTGTTTATGTTTTATACAATTTGGATGAATATACAGTAGCTCATAGCATTATAGCTCACGTCGAATGAAAACCCCAAATTCGCCATCTCAATAAATATACATAAAACAAGAAATACTAAATGATAAAGTATATAAATTCGGCTCATCTTTGAAAGCCCATTCCCCGAAGTTCTGTCCTTACCCTTGAGATTTGCATCTGTCAGGTATGATGTCAGTGAAGAGCATATTGGCTTTGATTTGTGAGTATATACTGCGATCTGGAGGAAGCAGCTTTGTATATAATTGTTAACCAGTGTGAAAATCTGCACACATATCGCAAGCAATGCAATACATAGTGCAGTTATGAGTTCTTCTCAGCCCCCCAAAATGGGCTATGCCTATGGCCTATGAGAGATGAATTTATTTTTATTTAACTGTGTGTTCTTTTTAAACAAGATAGAAAAAGTGTACAAACATACAGTACTTGGTTGAAATGTAATATTTTAAGAAGAAAAACAGAGCAATTTAGAATTTTTGTTATTTTTAGTACTCACTATAGAGGGCAGGTTTGCTCCATAAAATTACATGTTGTTAATGTGTATGTGGAGGTAATGTATCAAAATGCGGTGTTTTCCCAGAAATGTTCATCAGTGACATTTACCTTGCCTGGCTGGGAGGTCAGCACCTCTAAATCTTTGATCCTAGAATTCCCCCTTTGTGAGGCAGTAAAAAGAAAGATTTAGGGTTGAAATGAAAGTGTAGTGTTCTTGAAATTGTTTTCAGTTGGTTTGGTCAGACATTAAAAAAAAGGTAAGATAATGCACTGATTGATATTGAAAATAAATTAAAAAAAATATTAGTGTACTTGATATTCTATGAAACCTCATCTTTTTAATCTCTGCCTTATCTCTCACACAGTAAACCTTGTATTTGTCATTGACTTTTTACATTGTCGTTATCCTCACACTGTATGTTTTAATACATTTATCCGTGATTGATTGTTTTGTATACTTTTTGAGTCTTTGTCAGTTGTTTTTAAACCCCATTTTGTTTCTTTTTCTTTTGTTTTCTTGATTTTTTTTGTTTGTTTGTTTTCACCCGCACAATCGACCCACGGGGTGTCATGCAGGCAAATATACTAATACATAATATTGAACTATTTACAGTGACATAACTCAAATGTCCCTAAAATGACATTCAGTTGTTTTCATAGGAAATAACTCTAGAGCAAAAGAGATTATTACAATTATTTATTGATTTACAGTATTTGTATTATTCATTAACAGCATTGATTCCTAAACTAAGGCATCACCGGAACCACCGGTAGAGGGCACCCAAGTCATTTGAAATGGAGAGGGAAAGTAAAGCAAGCAATTTCAGAACACACGACGTTATAATCCAATGAAACATTTATAATTTTCTAGGTCAAGGCAATAGTCAAACTGGAGGCAAAGTCTTATGAAGCTGTAAATTATGATTGTGAGCTGTCACGAAAGGAAAACAAAACAAGTTTATTCAAGTGAGTACTGGAAAATATTGATCAGTGACAATATTGTTGAAGTGATTGTGTCTCTTTTTCAAGCTTGTTCAAAGGAAATGAAAGAGGGAATGACAGAGGAGTAAAAACAGTGAAATCCGCCTCTGGCCTGCAGTTTGGTATGACACTCAGTATCTGAAGTGGGCTATTCTGAGGAAGGAGCAATCACTGCTGTAATCGTCGCTCAGTCTTGGCAAACCTGCGCTGTTGTTCAAGTGCATCTTATTGCTTATTATCTGAGATAACATGGGCCATCGATAATCTTTCAACAACAACAGTGAGACACAAAACCCCCCACCCACTTGTCCTGCACCTGCAAAATATGTAAGGACATATGATTCTGAAAATTATGTGCTAAGACAGTTCACTGTTATAGTCTTTTACAAGGCCTTACACTGATTCTGTCGAGTAGGACAGAAATTCTCTGTCAAAATATTTACTGAAAGTACAGTATAATATCCCTGCCTTATTGTTCTCATCCGGTTCTATGAGTTGGTGTTGTATTTAAGGCCTTGTGTCCAAAGGGTGGCACTGCAGCCTCACAAATGTAGACTGCTCTTCTCGCGGGCAGGCTGTCTATAATCCAAGGTTTGAAAAGCACTTGTCGCCTCTAAATTGTTCCTACAAAGAGCTTGGAAATACTTGACTTTTCTCCTTATGTGGTTATGGATTTCCCTTTTTCACAATTAAGTGCCATTAAAAGCTAATGTATCCAGTTAAACCACATTAAAGCAGTGATTCGGTGGACAGGGGCGTATTTTCCCCATCCACAGTAATAAATAAATAAAATCTTGCAATTTTAATAAATGATTCAAAAATATAAGGATGCATGAATTGGGTCAAATGGAAAATCCGCAGTTTGTAAGACTTTCCCCGCAGTTGGATAAATGCCACAGGAAAGATTTTTCCAATACATTTTAGGTATTTATATTTTCATTTTAGACATTTCAAAGAGCAAAACAATTCAATTTGATGAGGCGGAACCAGCGACAAAAAGAAAGTTTTCCCTTGTTTGGGAGTCCTTTCACTTGATCACTCCCAATAAGGTTTGTCTTTTATAGTAATTATAAAATTGCACAATGTCTGATCGGTGCTCACAAAGCATAAACCATTTTGTGCGTGTGTTTGAGCACAAGAGACACAGGTGAAGTGTCTCTTGTGCTCAAGAGAGCCGGGGTACAGTGGGAATACCTCAGCCATGCTGAGGCACCACAGAGCCCTGCATCAGGACTCCGTGTCCGCTGGGTCAAGCTCTGGTAAGCTATTTCGGGTGCAACGGAAGTACACATTATACTTTGTCACTGCCTGAGAAAATGAAGACATTTGTATACGTACTTCACATCTGACATTATAAAGCTATTTGAATTGTCCTTTGTTGAGCCGTATGCTTTTAAATAATTCTTTTGCTTTTCAGGTGAGAAGTCTGTTATAACGGAGGCATTGATTGCCATGGTAGTGGAGGATTGTCTGCCATTCTCTATTGGAGATGGGAGTGGGTTAAAAAACATTGTGAAATCACTGAACCCATTTTATGTACACCCTACTCACCAGGTGTGAATTTAAATATATCGAGTACCAGTGGTTCTACTATTGCTTGTGACTTGTATTTATTGCTTTGATTTTCATCTTGTATTTAGGCTCTGAAAGCGATGGTGGAAAAAAAAAAAGATGATTCGAAGGAGAAGGCAAAAGCCGCTGTAATGAAAGGAGCATCAGTGAGCCTTACTTCAGACATGTGGACCTCCATCAACACTGATGCATTCCTTGCCGTCACTGGCCATTTTGTCGATGAAAATACAATGTTACAGTCTGTTGTGTTAGGTGTAACGCACTTTCCACGATCACACACTGCCTTAAATTTGGCCAGTGTAAAAAAAACACCCTCTTGTACAGTGGGGCATCAGTAACAAGGTCACTTGCCTAGTCACGGATGGCGCTGCCAAT
Source organism: Phycodurus eques (assembly GCF_024500275.1). Classification (NCBI taxonomy): domain Eukaryota; kingdom Metazoa; phylum Chordata; class Actinopteri; order Syngnathiformes; family Syngnathidae; genus Phycodurus; species Phycodurus eques. Next base: position 16,411,680 of record NC_084538.1, on the reverse strand, counting down.
ATGGGTGCATGCGCTAAAGAAATGGGAGTTCGCCATGTCATCGGTGTGGCGCATTCCTTAAGTCTGATTGTCAATAAAAACACTACAGTCTAATGAAGAACTATCAGAAATAAGGGACAAAAGCAGGAAAATCATTGGATATTTCAAGAGCAGCACTACTGCAAAGGTAAAATGTTTTTTTCTTCTTCCCAATCTTTGTCTCTCTCTCACACACACACACACACACACACACACACACACACACACACACACACACACACACACACACACACGTGTATATGTATGGACAAATAAGAATCATTTGCTGTACTTGTCGGAGAGACTATCGCAGGTTCAACTGCAAATGGGTCAGTCTGTTCTCAAACTGATCCAGGAGGTGTAGACACGTGGGAATAGTACATTTAATATGCTCCTGAGATTTTTTCACAAAAGGGAACCGGTTGGTGGAGCCCTGGCTGGCTTGAATACTGACATTGCTCCTCTTTCTTTCCAGCATCTCAACATAATTTCAGATTCTTTAAAGGTTGTGGCACCGTTCAATGATGCAACAATTGAGTTATCAGAGGAAAAGTGTGTGTCCGGGTCTAAAGTCATCCCTATGCGTCTCCATCATGCTCTGGAAGAAGAGGAAATAATGTGGGCACTCCAGAGGGCATGGCATTAGTGGGGTTTCTAAAAAAAAAAAAAAAAAAACAGCTAAAAGAAAAACTCTTCAATTTGGAATCCGAAAGTATTTGGTCTCTCAGCACTATACTGCATCCAAGATATAAAACACTAGGTTTCTTCAGTTCACACAAAGCTGCTGAGGCAGAAAGACGACTGACCTCTGAATGTGCTTCAGCTATAAGACGCGTTTCAGCCCCTACTTCAGCCTCTACTTCAGCGTCATCATTTCACAGTCACAAACACGAGGTAATATGTATGGTATATGAACATTTATTTTTCTAATATAGTGACTTAGACTGTTTTTCTCTCTCAGGAAGCAAACTGTGGCATCGCCGAGACAGATCCATTCAGCAAAGTAAAACTCCCACATCTACATCGCTGACAGTAAATGCAACAATCGAAGTACACAAATACCTGGCAGAACCAAACATAGACAGACAGGAGGACCCACTGCAGCACTGGAGAAAGCAAAGAAATTATTTTCCAAATCTATTCACACTGGCTGTCATGTACCGTTCCACTCAAGCTTCATCTGTGCGTTGTGAGAGGCTTTTTTCAAAAGCAGGAGAAATCCTCACACAAACGCGGAACCGCCTTAGTCCTGGCTCTTTAGAGAAACTACTTTTTTGGAATAAAAAACAATGACAAATATTGGGGTTTTAATTCTCTTTATTTAATTACAAGCAGAACTACAAGTAACAAAAGTGCATTCCTATTTCTAATGCTGTGTTTCACTGTGGTCCTAGCACTTGTTTTGTAGGCGGCAACTAGATTGTAGTACATTTTATTGACCTCTTGATGGCGCCATAGAGTAAACGATTCCTAATGAAGTGTCGGTAAGTGTGCCGGGACGGTTGACTGAAAGTATCGATGCCTCATGGGGCTTCATCTCACCATCACTAGTTTATAGCACAACATCCATACACGTACCTTCATTGTTTTATTCAGAACATTCTGTCGGAACTCAAACAAATGTCTAAATGACAGTTAATATATAATACAATTATTCAGTCAGTTACTAATTATACAGACGAAGCTGAGTATTAAATGCATATTATGTCGTGCATGGATCTAGCAATCGCAATTCCAAACAGCGGATTGAAGCACATTTCCATAGAGGTTAATGAGGAGGCACTCTGAAGTAATTAAAACAAGATCATTATAAGGCAACTGTTTCACATAAGGTACTCACTGCAAAATATGCTATACTTAATTAAAACTCTTTGCTGACAGCATTTTGTATCTACCAGGTAATCTGCTGTGAAATTAATCAGGCCCGCAGAATTAAATGAGTCGTTTTGGCAAAGAAAGGTGATTTTTATTCTGCAGTATGCATGACAGGGGTTTCCATTTGGAATGTGTGATCCATATTAAACTGAAAAATAGTTCTTCAGGTTCTCTTCCTAATCTGATTCCAATTTCACTCGTGATGCGACACTGTAGCGACGAGCCAGGGGACGTTTAATTGAAACGCCTATGCTTTTTAATTGGATTCTGTTAAGATGTGAAATCGCCTCCTGAATTACAGCCGTGTGCCTTTAAAAGATGATACTGACTGGTTTCCAGCGGTGATCAGTTAAGGAGCTGAAATAATGGCGCCATTCAACGGCGTGTATCCGTACTGAGACATTCTTGAATTTAAAGCCAAACTGCATACTCGTTTGGCGGCCTTGCATTTCAAAGACTAAACATGTATCCGTTAATAAATGAATTGGTGGTTGGAGAGTGCTCAAGACGCAATGCAAAGACACAATGCAAGCATGTTCTTGCAGAATGGATTCATGGTGTCACACAATTCTATTCACTGAACCTTTGGTCTCGCCACAGACACGACCCGTTATAACATTATTCGGGATTAAAATGCATCTTTCCATCGCAAATACTTCATCTGTCATCTGTTCATAGCCATTCCAAAGCAAGAAATCATGATATCATAGTTAAGCCGAGGATGTTAACATCCGAATCTGACAAATTCTGTCCCTGTGTGGGTGGCGCACTGTGAGCTTCCTTCACCTCCTCGAGGTTGGTGCTCTCCCAACCTCATACATTGATATTTGTGTATTCTCCCGTTCGAGGGCAAGTCTCACCCTAGTGTGTGAAAAATAAATAAATAAATAAACATCCCTGCTCTTCCACTGCCGCCTCCTCCACCTACATCTGTGACCCCCTCCGATAAGCTTGGAGTTCATCCCTTTCACTGATTAGTTTACTCGCAGATTGAATGGCTGTGTCTGACCCTGTTGGCTCTACCTGTGTGCCTGGATCAGCAGGTGGCTGCCACACTGTCCAACATGACACTGAAACCATTATTTATTCTCTGCCTGCCCAGCAAATCCAAGTTTCCCACCTCACAGAGAATTTATGGGAAGTAGATGCCATCTTTGGCTAGTTTATATTCTAGAAAAATACTGCTGCTGGAATGCAACGCTAATACTACACACATAACTTTCAACATTTATTCTATGGGATTTATATTCTAGCAGAGGATCCTGAAAATATGAGGTCATTAATAAGTTCTCTGGCAAGATCCACTCTCCTCCCATATAAACTGTGTATATATGTGTGCATTGATGTGTTTTTATTTGTTGTCTTGTGTGTTATTTATGGCCCAAACTAAAGCCCAAAGACTGTGAAATAACAAGCACAGGAGGGATTTCATGCCTTTTCCTCACCGGAAAAGATATGTTTTTCTCAGTCAACACAATGCAGCTCCTTCCCAAACAAACTTTGTTCACTTCCACCACAGCAACAGCCTATATATTTCCTGAAAAGCCAATAGAATTAAATAGCGTCATTACATATGGGTTCCCACGGGTATAGTGCATTCAGGTTTACTTATGTTACACCTCTGGCCTTTTTATCGTCGTTATCAATGGCACGCTGTGCATCATTAGAAAAAGAAAAACAGCCTTGATTCTTTCTGGGGGGGCGGGGGGGAGACAGAAAATCAATGCTCAGTTTCCCATGAGCACCTAATTAGCAGGACACTTGTGTGCTGTTAAAACACAGAGCAGATCTCTTTGTCTGCCAGGTCGATAGGGCGAAATGCACGAGAGACACCTTCAGAGCTGATAAAGTGTCAGAGAGGTGAGGAGTAAACACACAAGTGACACTTATGGTCTAGCACGTCTTATACCTACTATATGCTTTGGCAGACTTGAGTTTAACTTTATCGGCCAAGTCACAGGGATGTTTTACACCGAGGCCAAAACAAAAGAATCTTTTTTTTTTTTTTTCTTATCTCGTAAATTCCTCAGATTTTGATACACACAAACAGCACAAAGGCCACCACTATCTTTGTGATTTTCAATGCCACTTATCCTCAGCAATTACTGACTTTTCAAAACTGTAACCAGTAAGACAGAAACAGGTTAGCAATGAGGTTCATTTGGGTTCCATTCAATTTAGGATCAAGAGAGACAGGTCTCTGCTATTTCTCGAGTGTAAAGGGAGGTCAAACTGTCTACTGTACAGGGAAACTTTCAAAGAAATAAAGAAAATAAGACAGAAAATGCCTCCAAATTCAAATAAAATAAAATTTGAATCATCCTCATGAATCACAGCTCAGTGAGCATCAAAAAGATGAACGCCACAAGTGAGTTTTAGTTTTTCTTAAGCTTTTTCTTGTGTTTTGTGTGTGTGTGTGTGTGTGTGTGTGTGTGTGTGTGTGAAGATGCCACAAAATGGTCCTAATGATGGCAAGGTGGAATAGAGGGTTGACACCATAGAACCGCAATTTGAGCTTTTGACACAGGAAAGGATCTGGCTGATCAGTACAATATAAGCAATACAATTACAGCCAAGCATGTAGGATATACAGTTACTTAAACCATACATGTTGACAAAGCAACCACAAAGCAACCACCATGTTGACATGTTGACAAAGCAACCACAAAACTCAAAATGTGCTGACATTTTGGAAGACAGATGTATAACTTGTTGTTTCTTATTAATTACAGTATAGCCTTATTATTCCAGCAATAACTAAAAAATACCAGTAGGTGACAGTATTGCTCTGCAAACACCTAAATGACTGTTACCACTCATTTCGTGCCTTGTGAAAGGGAGAGTAGTTTTACTTTAGTGTAGTTTTATTATATCGTGTTTACTCCTCTTCATACACGTATGACAGTTAAGAATCTTGAAGAAAAGATAGCTTTTATGATGGTGAAAGTTTGAACCTGGAACAAATTAATGTATTTATTTTCATTTGGGAACACTTGTTTCCAAGTCAACCAATCACAGAGCAGAATATGAATTTGAAGGTTCCACTGAACTATTTTTTATTTATTTTGGTATTTGCTGTTGGTATTCTAATAAAGATACTGAGTAATAATTATCTACGGGCAATAGTGCAACAACGAATTGTGTCTTCTGCATAGTGTGTGTTCAAAGTATAGTGGCTGTAAATGATAAAAGGCTTTGTAAAAAAAAAGGCTTAGACTTCATTCAAGCTGGAATAGGCTCATGAAACAAGTGCTGAATATATGTATTTTTAACTTGAGTGCCAGGTGGAAAGCAGTCTTCTTAAATAGCTTCTGACTCAATTGGTCTCTCAGCGGCAACGTTCAATAAAAAAAGGGAAGAGGTGGGAAGGGAAAAAAAATCGAAAATGTCCAATCCTTTTCTGTAACCTGTCAGAGTGACACTTGCAAACTTCCACTATAGACAAGCTGGCAGTACAAACGCAGATAGATGGCGGGGAATAAAAGGGCCTTCTCATGGCAAACTTTCTGAAAATGTCAGCCTTTCAAGCTGTTGAGAAGACCTATTTCATATCTATTACAGCAGGCATTCTGTGGCCGATATTTCCGATTTCAGTCCTGCAAATCCACTGCCAATCTTCTGCCCTTAAAAATCTTTGCCAACCCGGATGCATTATTCCTCCTACCCCCCCCCCCCCCCTTTTGATGTGACAGAACAAACCGCAACCTATTAGGATTAAGGCTTTGAAAAGATCTTTGAAGCTGTTCAAGGTTTCTTTAAACTGGGGAATGACAATATAAGCTGTGCCGCAGCAGATGCCAAATGGAGTGATTGCTCGTGCTCCTCAGGGAGGTCTGCTGTCACAAAACGCACAGACATATAAACACTCGCAAGGTGCATGCGCCTGTGCACGCGCATCTTGCAGCATCCACCCGTACCCAAAACAAGATACTACACTTGTACATAAAAGTGCATGTATCATGCACTTTGATGCATTTTCCATTTAGAGCAACACGGTGTATTTACCTGTACATGATATATATACATATATATATATATTTAAAGAGAATCTTTAATTGTCATGATTTCACATTTTTATGTGCCTATTTGTTCTCTGCCTTTATCAAATGACAGTACTGCAGAATGGAGCAGTGGGCTACTTATAGTGCCCGGGGGCTATTTAGGGTTGCTCAAGGGCACCACATCCGTGGTCAGTGCTGTTCTTAACCATTCAGAAAAAGCTATCAGGAAATTTGAGTTAATGGTATGGATAATGCTGACACTGATCCTGCGACCTCTCACATGATAAGCAAGCACTCTACCATTTGATTTGGCCTATAGAATCATGTTTGCTGTTGTTCAGGCAGCTTTGGATCATTGCTATTTTAGAAAAGAAAAGAAAAGAACATGACTTTATTGTCACTGTCACGGGAACAATGAAAATCAGTTGGGCATCTCACCATTTGCAGCGAAGTAAAAAAAACAACAACTATATATACAGTGGATACAGATAGTATTCATCCATCCATCCATTTTCTGAGCCGCTTCTCCTCACTGGGGTCGCGGGCGTGCTGGAGCCTATCCCAGCTGTCATCGGGCAGGAGGCGGGGTACACCCTGAACTGGTTGCCAGCCAATCGCAGGGCACATACAAACTAACAACCATTCACACCTACGGGCAATTGAGAGTCTCCAATTAATGCATGTTTTTGGGATGTGGGAGGAAACCGGAGTGCCTGGAGAAAACCCACGCAGGCACTGGGAGAACATGCAAACTCCACACAGGCGGGGCCCGGGATTGAACCCGGGTCCTCAGAACTGTGAGGCTGACGCTCTAACCAGTCGTCCACCGTGCCGCCGAGATGGTTCGATTATGTGTGTTTGATTATGCTGATTGGACTTGATTAGGAAAGCCACACACCTGTCTATATAAGACTTTAGAGCTCACAGTGCATTCTCAGAGCAAATGAGAATCATGAGGTCAAAGGAACTGCCTGAAGAGCTCAGAGACAGAATTGTGGCAAGGCACAGATTTGGTCAAGGTTAAAAAAAAAAATTCTGCTGCACTTAAGGTTCCTAAGAGGACAGTGGCATCCATAATCCTTAAATGGAACACGTTTGGGACAACCAGAACCTTTCCTCGAGCTGGCCGTCTGGCCAAACTGAGCAATCGGGGGAGAAGAGCCTGGGTGAGAGAGGAAAAGAAGAACCCAAAGATCACTGTGGCTGAGCTCCAGAGATGCAGTCGGGAGAAGGCAGAAAGTTCGAGAAAGTCAACCATCACTGCAGCTCTCCACCAGTCGGGGCTTTATGGCAGAGTGGCCCGACGGAAGCCTCCCCTCAGTGCAAGACACATGAAAGCCCGCATGGAGTTTGCAAAAAAAAAACACCTGAAGGACTCCAAGATGGTGAGAAATAAGATTCTCTGGTCTGATGAGACCAAGATAGAGCGTTTTTTCAAGTACAGGGATATCCTGGATGAAAATCTTCTCCAGAGTGCTCAAGACCTCAGACTGGGCCGAAGGTTCACCTTCCAACAAGACAATGACCCTAAGGACACAGCTAAAATAACGAAGGAGTGGCTTCAGAACAACTCCGTGACTGTTCTTGAATGGCCCAGCCAGCGCACTGATTTAAACCCAATTGAGCATCTCTGGAGAGACCTGAAAATGGCTGTCAACCAATGTTCACCATCCAACCTGACACAACTGGAGAGGATCTGCAAGGAGGAATGGCAGGTGTGAAAAACTCATTGCATCATTCCCTAATACAGCCATGAGGCTGTATTAGCTCAAAAGGGTGCTTCTACTAAATACAGAGCAAAGGGTCTCAATATTTATGGCTGTGTGATATTTCAGCTTTTCTTTTTTAATAAATCTGCAAATATTTCAACAATTCCATTATTTTCTGTCAATATGGGGTGCTGTGTGTACATTAGTGAGCGAAAAAATGAACTTCAAAGATTTTAGCAAATGGCTGCAATATAACGAGAGAAACATTTAAGGGGGCATAAATACTTTCCGTACCCACTGTATAATAATAAGTATACAGTGGAACCTTGTTTTTTACAGACCCCGATTTAACGGATATCGGAAGTAATGGACCATGTGTCCAAAAATATATTCCAGTTGTCACTTGAACCGGCGTTGACAAAGTCGGTTAGTTCCAGAACTGGTGGCTGTTTTTCTTTTCTTTCTGGCGCTATGGCTGAATATAGGAAGACACTGGAACACACGTATTTTCGGTTCACAGATATACAACGACTAGATTCAGCACGCTGGAAAGACTACGTCTCCCGGTTGGCCTGAGAACGCCCAGAAGAGCTGGACGAAGTGGCTGGGGAGAGGGAAGTCTCGGCGTTCCTGCTCAAGCTGCTGCCCCCCGCGACCCAAGCCAAGTAACAAAAACAACCTGCTACTTTAAGTGCGTCTCTGCACAGGCATGTCACAAGCATCATCAGGAAACTAAAATGTGAAGGAGAGGCTCCCATTAAAGACAGTGCCTTCATAACACACTTGTGCAGCCTAGTTATGTCAGCCGGGAGTTTATGCGTATGTACACATTGGCATGCTTCGAGAAGAGTTTATCTGAAAATTAAGGGAGTTTAAGGTTACTGACTTTTCAGCATGAAGATCTTCAGACACATTGAAGAACTTCCATTTTATCACTGCACGACTCTTTGCCATTGACAGCACATCTGATGATACTGGAATGACGGAACTCCACACTAATGCAAAAGAGAGCAAATTAAGTAGAATTGGTATTCTGTTTCCCGTACACATTGCTTCAGTCAGACAGATGTGTCAAGAGTCCAGATACCATTGCTATGCATTGCCCACAATCAAAAAATAATTTAGCATTCTGTTATCTAATCACTGTGAACATCGCTTATCATAGCTGCCTCGCAACCCTGAGGAAGCAGAGGACATTTGTGATATCCAATATTCAAAATGAGTGATTCCGTGAGAGATTTCATAGCAAATTTCACAGGTGATCCTATTTAGATATTCAGCACATGTTTTGCGTGGTGTCTTGTGCCCCGGTGTGAGATGTCACCGAGAGACAGTCACTACAGATAGTCGATGTGAGGAGAAATGAAGCCACAGGGCACTCGGGGTACAGGCTTCTCATTACACAGTCAGAAAGACAAGTTCTCAGGGAGCTGCCACCATGGAGCACATATTGATCTGCCATTGCATCTTATCTTCGCGACTCTAGATTAAAATGCTCAACATTGGCTCTCCCTGCCAGACTGAAGCCCTTTCTACTGTATATCCATAAGTGCAGGAGCCTTTAATCTCCCCATGAAGTAGTCATATCCAATCACTGAAGGGACAAATGCAAAATTGTTCTCTCTTTAGAGAAAAGATATTCTGCAAATAATAACTTTACTATCAAATAACACCATCAGTTTGGGTTGTTTTTTTTCAGTGTGGGTATCACTGTGAGGTACTGATTTTAATTTCTGCCTCCCAGTTGAGAGGTTTTGGTTTTGAATCTCTGCTCAGACGCACCTGGTGGAATTGCATTTTCTCACTGTGCTTGCGTGGCTTTTCTCCGTGTACTCTGGCTTCCTGCATGTTAGGTTAATTCAACTGTGCATAAGTGTGAATGTGAGTGTGAATGGTTGTCTATATGTGCCCTGCGAATGACGAGCAACCAGTTCACAGTTTTCTCCCGTCTCTCTCCCAAAGTCAGCTGGGATACGTTCCAGCTCATCGTTTTGGGAAATGGTTAAACTTAGGTGGAGGTAATATTTGTCTCAATGGACTTGTCTGACTTTGCCCCCTAAAATCTCTGTATATTAGGTATTATATTCCAAACAGTTGGCTGCTCGAGCTATTTTTTCTTCTGAACGGAGATGGCTGTGAATTACTTCCTCTTGGGTCTCATTCAATGTCCCATCCAATCAGCAGAGGAGAGTGGAGACTGACAGGACAAGAGTCTTTTATGCCTTGGCAGTGTTTTTAAAGTACAGTGGATCTAATAAGTTGGAAAACTCCCCTGGCCCAATCCTTGTCTCTCCATGCTCTTGTCAAATGGTGCATTGAGGGGCGACATGGCACCTGTTGGGGCAGCCTGGAGTAGCTGGACCAGGATGATGCTGAACAGGCTGTTGTGAGTGTCAGAGTTCAAAATAAATGTGTCAGCCAGAGCCCATTCATTTTTGATGTTCATTGATGAGGAAACTGGAAGTCCTAAACAGGGCATTGTTTCCCATAAGTGGTGCCCATTGATACCCTGAGAGCCACGTTTGTTTTTAGTCTCTGGCTGGAAGAGCTCATTTTAAAAGGTTTAATGGTGCATCTAACCGGTCCAAACACTGTGCTTTGGAAACATGCTTCCACTATTGGCCCAGGGATGTCTTCCTGTTACAAAACAACCTCTAAACAATAAGACGTGGCTAATCCTGTGTGAATGGCATAACACTGCTGTATTCTCAGATTCTGGTTTACGCTGTACGACTTCTGTGACATATTTCGATTATGCCATGGCACCATTTGACTGGCGTCATGGCCGCCTCATGGCCCAATTCCTGATCCTCTGCACCTTCTTTGCCGTAAAAAAAACAGGAGAGGCTTCATGAAGTGCATTACTCATGCTATTGTTCAGCTAATCGTATCCTCTCCAACAACTGCAGGATGTGACAAGATAAGAACTATTAATGCCGTATTGCGTCACCTGAAGTTATGAAATTATGTGTGGATGGGGTAAGGCATCTCGGAAGGAAATAGAAATCAATCTGTACAGCTTCCATTTTGCATATTGCCTTGAAAGACAACAGTAATGTTCAATGTTATCTACTTCAAATTATATTAGAATCAGGTTAATTTAGTGGCAAAGATTTTAAAACGTGTTCATATCATCCCATCTTGTCGTGCCTTTGAGTGCTCTCTGTTTGTAAGGTGTTCTAATTTAATATCATGTGAGATAACACATCTTACTGATGCATGATCTGGGATATTACTAACAGATTTGTAAATGCTGAAAGCATAATTCAATTCAAAATGGTAATGTGCTTACTTTACCAGTAGAATGAAAGTCCATCCACTATAGTTTATTTCTGATATCCCCTGGTTTTTTTTTTGCGATTCAAAGGGCACATCAAATACACTTGAATTCATTTGTTTAATTCCAATGTACACAATATACACTATAAATATTTGAGGGCATATAAAAATATTATATACATATATATATATATATATATATAATATCAATTACTTTGTTTTCTAATTTCTCTAAACTATTGTTCACAAATCTGTGTGAGTGGGCACTTCTCAGATAATCCATCCATATCACAGGTGCGGCATATCACGCTGCTGATTACACAGCATGATTATTGCTCGGGTGCGCCTGTGGGTGCCCTCAATCAAAGGCCACTCTAAAATGTGCTAAAATGTGTGTACGGGGGCGGGTGGTTCAGAAATCCGGTCAGTATCTGGTGTGACAATAATTTAGCTCACGCAGTACAGTTCAGGTTTGCCTGTGGATATTCTCATTCATCCAGGTCAACGGACGAGCAGGCGTCATCAGTTCAAACAAAAAGGCTTAGTTAGGCTAGGATAGCCAGTCAGGCTAAATGTGTCCTTTAGTCTGATTCAGGCATAAGATGATCTCAAAAGATGCTGGATGTTTAGGTCTTGGGCTGGTGTGATTACATGCGGTGTCCGGTTGTGAGGCCGGTTGGATGTACTGCCAAATTCTTAAAAACGACTTTGATGACAGAGAAATTCATATTCAATTCACGGGCAACAGCTCTGGTGGACATTCCTGCAGTCAGCATGCCAATTGCACGTTCTCTCAAAACGTGCGACATCTTTGCTCTTGTACATTTCAGAGTGGCCTTTTATTTTGGGCAGCCTAAGGCAGATCTGTGAAATAATCAGCATCTTGATATGCCACACCAGTGAGGTGGATTGATTATCTTCAGTAACAGATTTCGGCAGATTTCTGTACAAAATCGGAGAGAGCTTTGTCTTCGATCTGTGAGTTCAACTCATGAAAACGGGGAGCAAAAAACAGCAAAAGTGTTTTGTTCAGTGCATATATATATATATATATATATATATATATATATATATATATATATACATATGTATATGTATATATATACAGTATATATATTATTTTTTCGCAATTTCTTCTATTTTAGTATCCTGTTTCATGAATATGAATGAGTCTTTCTGATGCGCTGGACCCCATTGTGACAAATCAAGGGCTCTTGTTTTACGAAAGAGATGTATCCAGGATGTGCTGCCGCATCCTACATTAAATAAGGATCTGTCTACAACTTGTAAAAACGGCAGAAGTCAGATCTCTCATAAGGTTCTCTTCCTACCCGATTGTTTTGCTTGGATTCTTAAATGATAGGCTCATATATGGCTCAGACTTTATGTCGGAGTGCATTGGTTGGCTGCATCTTTTAAGTGTGATGAGATATGCAACCGCAATCATATATTTCTATGTCTTGGGGATGGAGAGGCAGTTTTTCACTCCTCATTTGTGGTTCAATTGCAAGAATGTGTATTGCCTGTTTTTCCGGAAAGAAAATAGATGGCTGTGTCACTCAGTATTCATAAACAGCTCGTCTGTTTGTTGTATGCTGTCAACGTAAATGATAGCAATTCTATTTATCTCATGAGAAAGATAGTTACAAAGTCTGAATAGTAGTCTTCGTGAAAGGGATGTTTTGTCCATTCTGAAGTTATTTTCTCCAGACGTAATCTGCAAGTTTCATTCTGAAACTCCTTGAAATGTTTCGTACCACCATATTATTGCTCAAACCGGTGTCAAAGTCATCAGGCAAAAACTTCCAAGATACAAGGGCTGGTAATTATGAACAGTCCATTCAACATTAATGGTACACCACAGTGAACACAACTGACCTCTTTTTGGATAAAAGAACAACAACAACAGACAATCATGTACACAGCCCACCTGCATCTCCCTTGCAGCCTTATATCGTTCAGCACTTGAAGCAAACACATAGCTCTATCAAGTCGCGAAAGAATAACATCCTCCGTTTTGCGCAGAGGAGGTGTGTCTCCTTTTACCTTGTTCAGAGAGGGAGACAGACCAAGGAGAGGAAAGAGGCTACCTCTGTTTTGTTCACCCCTCTCTCTAACTGGTAGTGTTTGACTTCCCCCAGCCAGGAGTGGGTAATTCTGGAGCCCTGTGTGAGGTTGTTAGATCACTGAGGCCCAAGACAGCACCATTCTTTGCAGACCCTTGACAGCAAATATGTGGTAATGATATTGTCTCCTGCTGGGTAATAACACACAATTCAGACTGCCACATACTGCAGGCGCTGGGGAGAAAAAAAGAGAGGGCAGGGGGAAAAAAAAAAAAGAAATTACACTGAAGTACTGGAAGAAAATTACAAGAGAAATGTCTTCATCGTCAAGTTGTTCACACCGCAGGACTCTGTAGTGGGAACAAATGTTTTATTTAACAAAGCACACAAAAGAATGGCCTCATGGAAAAGGTACTGTATGATGTGAATTGCATTCACGATTTCATTATTAGTTTTCCCTCCCATGTAGTGGCACCTAGAATTTGACCTAAAACATTCAAATCGAGTGAGATCCAATCCAGGATCTCAATGCAGAAAAAAGACACGAACAATATATACTTTACATAAAGTGGACTCACATTCTCAAGTTGTCATATTCTAGTGTCCAACTTTTCCAAGGATTGTCATAATTGACACTAAGATCATACAACATTGAGCCAGGACTTGACCGCTGCTAAACACCAGGAAGAGTAAGCGAAAAAAGCCACGAGTCAAGAATGTAAGGCCAAGGATTATACAACTGTAAGAAATACTTGAACATAAAAATAAGATGAAGGGTACCTGGCATGAAGTATTCTACAGTATATGAAGAAGTATTAGGGCCACATGGACAAAAAAGTAACTCTTAAGTAGTTTTACGAGATGATGTCATAATTTTACGAGAACATATTGTGGATTTTCATTTTTCAAGATAAAAAGTTCTATATTTTCTAGGATTAAAGTAATCAGTTTATGAGATTTAAGTCCTATAGTTTTCAGAAGTCGTACTGTTCGTTTCCGAGACAGAATCTCATATTTTGTATTTCAGCGATTGAAGTCCTCATCTTTGGAGAATAAAGTTGTATAATTTCGAGATTTGTACCACTTGTATTACACCCTCCTTATTCATCAGGTTGACAATGTTATAAAAGGCTATTGTTTTAACATGTTAATATTACATCAAACACTTAACTTCTTGTTGCACTGGTTTGACAGTTAACAATTTTTAAAATGAAAAAATTGTCATAGTTTATACAGGTTTTATGTTGAATGAATTCAAATACATATAATGAGAATTATTTTTAGAAATGTGAATAAATTGGATGTTGACCAGCTTCCCTTTTTCTCAGTATTTGTTGAGAATTGAATAAATGACTGTTTTCCTTTTGTAATTTAGGACAAAACGTTGAATATATGTAACAATGACTGCTAACAAAACATAGCTTCAAGTGACTAAAGCCTTTGTGGTCACTCTGCATAATTAACGGCTGGTATAAACAGCATTTTCCTGCCATGGAGACCGTGCATTCTTAACCATGCAGACCACACTGGCAGATTCAACCTTGACCTTTGTGTTGCTCCACTTGGTACTCATCTTGTAACTGTCAACACCATCCGTCACTGGCCAATCAGGGCTAGGGCTGGGGGCCAGTCTCCCTGCTGTACTGTGAAATTGTGGCATGTGATACTTAATGTAGACAAGACATTGACACAATACATCAAGCTTCAGTGGGGGGCTCCTCTGTGCTAGTCTATTAGCCTCCTGCTGAGCCCCTTGCTGCCAAGACTTATTCCTGGAGATAAGTACGAATAATAGTGCTACGTCTGGATGTCTCTAAGACATTGGCCTTAGCCGCACTCAGGCCCGAGGCTGGTTGTCAGTCAAACACTGGTCAGAAAGTCCAGGCAGCTGTCAAGATTTATGACTCAAAAACTAGACATATTAGTAAGAAGAAATACTCACTTCAAATTAAGGGATTATTTACAAGACACCGTGAACGTCAACATTTTGGAGCATGAAAACACAAACATTTGAAAACGTGTCTCAAATGTGTGTGTTTGTTCTCTCTCTCTCTCTCTCTCTCTATATATATATATATATATATATATATATATATATATATATATATATATATATATATATATATATCCATCCATCCATCCATCCATCCATTTTCTGAGCCGCTTATCCTCACAAGGGTCTCGGGAGTGCTGGAGACTATCCCAGCCATAATCGGGCAGGAAGCGGGGTACACCCTGAACTGGTTGCCAGCCAATCGCAGGGCAATATATATACATACATATATATATATAAAACACACACACATATATTGATAGACAGATTGATGCACAAATTGACATTGCTAACTACTGGCATGTACGGTATATTTTAACAGATTCAGCCATTTTGAGGGTCGGCCTGTGTACCACAATAGCGTGTTAATACTCTGGCAATGGTTTCCTGGATCCGGCAGGCTTTTATGCAGGCAGTGATGAGTGCTGATAGAGGACAGGTGCCCGGCAAAGGTGGTGCTGATTTGCTGTGGGGGGGG
Source organism: Phycodurus eques (assembly GCF_024500275.1). Taxonomy (NCBI): domain Eukaryota; kingdom Metazoa; phylum Chordata; class Actinopteri; order Syngnathiformes; family Syngnathidae; genus Phycodurus; species Phycodurus eques. The sequence continues at coordinate 16,396,201 of NC_084538.1, read as the reverse complement.
GGGGGGGGGGCACCTAAGCTCCAAAAATGGGACTGCAGGAAACAACCATGACAGTATGGAATTATTTGTTTTTTGACTCGTTCTCATTCAAATTAGTGTTGCTTATAAAGAACCCGGCAATTTGAGAAACTCGTCGCTTCCGCTTCAGTTTTTCATCTTATAAGCGGTTTTCCCAGCTAAACTAATTAAATTCATACATGGTAATTTTGCCAGTGTCACTTTAAATAAACAGTAAATGTTTTCCGCAGTTGAGCACAAGATAGTGAGTTGACCCTTCCCTTTTTTCATACATTTGACAAGCAGGGCAACACTGGGCTTAAATAAATAGCAAGTAACAGAATCGCATAATAAGAGAAACATGTAAAAAGGTAGCCTTGATAGCAGTAGAAGAGAGGCACATTGAAATGGAAGAATTTCTATTTTCTTTTGGCACCTCGGTTCATAGTGAACGAGGTATTCAAATAGTTCATTCTGAGAAGCTCATATTTGCATAACCTAGACAGAAGCACTCAAGTGATTGAACTGAGCTATGATGGAGTGAAAAAAGGACATGAAAAAGAATTTCCAAACAAATTAGGAAGACACTTTTTTTTACACCAAGGTAATTACAGAATTAACCTGAACTTCCAGTATGACAAGCCTCTAAATGCTCTTGGTCACAAGGAATTTGATGTTTTGGACACTTTTGGAATGCAAACCTTTATTACAAATATGAAAACATTTCCTACTTGTACAGATATGATTGACTGCATTGTTGTATATTACAATGTTTAGTATTGAGACCAGCATTTCATAACACATGCTTTTAAGCTTTTCTGTTCAAGTTCTGAAAGCATACATAAAACAGGCTTGGTTGAGGTTGTGATGAAGAACGTGACGAGGCAAACATTTTCATAAACATAGTTCTTAGTACCAAACAAGTAGAAGCCTGTTAAAACTTTCTATGAGGACGAGGGGTGGGAAATGATAAGATTTTATCAATATCAATAACAATGCCATTGTCGATTCTTCTTACCGATCCAATTCCTTATCAAATCTCTTATGCCTGGATCAGACTACAAGACAAATGTGGTCTTTCACAACGGCACTATGTCAGACTACCGCCAAATCTTGGTATCTTGGTAAGCCACTGGCAACACTACACAACATTTACTGTCTTACGATACCACTGTATCCCGTCTTTTACGATTACTGGGCTTTATCTTGTCAAACACTGTCGGGGAGGCGGCACCAGAAAACGTGCATACGTAAACATGCCGGCATTCTGTCCAATCATGCTCTAAAGCTTCGGTAAACATTGGTTCATGTGCGTGAATAAATGTTGACAACCGTGCCCAAGTATGTTGACAACGGCGAGCGAGAAGGCGAAGCGTCGGTCGCAAACGTAATCCTATTGGTCGACGTCAAGGAGAGTCTCTTTCGGAGAGTTGTCATTGATATGTCACACTATACTAAAGATATATATATATAAAAAAAAAAAATTAGACATGTTACTTTTTGTTTTCGCGTCGTAGGGCTATCGCAGGGCCAAATCGTTGGTCATTGATCATGTCACGCTACAAGAAATGTTGTTGTTGCCGACAAAATGTGTCCACACGTGCACTTGGCACCAGGACACCCTAGGTCGCCGTTCGATGATCGACTTTGTGGTCGTGTCATCGGACTTGCGGCCGCATGTCTTGGACACTCTGGTGAAGAGAGGGGCGGAGCTGTTAACTGATCACAACCTGCTGGTGAGTTGGCTCCGATGGTGGGGGAAGTTGCCGGTCCAATCCTTTTTAAGAAGGGGGACCGGAGGGTGTGTTCCAACTACAGGGGGATCACACTCCTCAGCCTCCCTGGTAAGGTCTATTCAGGGGTGCTGGAGAGGAGAGTCCGTCGGGAAGTCGAATCTCAGATTCAGGAGGAGCAGTGTGGTTTTCGTCCTGGCCGTGGAACACTGGACCAGCTCTTAACCCTCGGCAGGGTCCTCGAGGGTGCATGGCAGTTTGCCCAACCAGTCTACATGTGTTTTGAGGACTTGGAGAAGGCGTTTGACCATGTCCCTCGTGGAGTCCTGTGGGGGGTGCTTCGGGAGTATGGGGTACCGAACCCCCTGATACGGACTGTTCGGTCCCTGTTCGACCCGTGTCAGAGTTTGGTCCGCATTGCCGGCAGTCAGTCGGACTCGTTTCCGGTGAGGGGTGGACTCCGCCAAGGCTGCCCTTTGTCACGGATTCTGTTCATAACTTTTATGGACAGAATTTCAAGGCGCAACCAAGGCGTAGAGGAGGTCCGGTTTGGTGGCCTCAGTACTGAATCTCTGCTTTTTGCAGATGATGTGGTTCTGTTGGCTTCATCAGGTCGTGATCTCCAACTCTCACTGGAGCGGTTCGCAGCCCAGTGTGAAGCGGCTAGGATGAGAATCAGCACCTCTAAATCTGAGACCATGGTCCTTTGTCGGAAAAGGGTGGAGTGCCCCCTACAGGTCAGGAATAGGATCCTGCCCCAAGTGGAGGAGTTCAAGTATGTTGGGGTCTTGTTCACGCGTGAGGGAAGAGTGGAACGCGAGATTGACAGGCAGATCTGCGCAGCGTCTGCGGACTTTGTATCGGTCCGTTTTGGTAAGCCGAAACACACTATAGGCTTTAATTACTTGTGCTGGGATCACTAACAACACAGGTTATACTGATATCAACTCACTGGTTCTTACAGGTGTTTCGACACTATACAAAGCATCCTACCACACCATTCATCAGTAGCACTGCCTTGCTCATTTCCCACATCCTGTACTCTCCCCCCCTTTTCTGTCCTCTTCTTCTATTGGTTAGTTGTTGAATGTCCTCACCCGGTGTCCCCTGCCACATCCACATATAAGAACACGATTTGACTGTTCTAACGTTACTTATTGTCAAATATCAAATATTGTTCTGCCGTGGTTCGCATCCCTACGCCCCTTGTCCGTTCTGTCCCTCTGTCTGTCCCCTAAAACCCTTTTCTGTCTGGCTGCATTTTCAGTAAACATCCGAATAAAACCAAGAAAATTTAAATAAGCAGATGGAGTATTTCAAACTCCGCGGTTTCAAAACTGTTCCAGCACAAAGGCATACAGATCCACCATTCTGCAAGGGCATCCAGCTGAACAGGCCACATTTAAAACAATAAAATAAATATAACATACAATAGCTGAGTGAGGGGAAGAAGGGACAATTAGAGTACATCAGTTTACCACATTTTAATCATGTGCAACCGATGTTCAAATTAAGTATCTCCAAAGGACTTTTTTCAGTTCAAATGGAGTTGTTGTTTTTTTTGGTCATTGTTCTTGTAAATGCGGACAAAAGGGAGAGTTTACTGTATATGTTTAGTGAGTGTGCAGAATGTTTTTTTTTTTTTTTTTTACTTTAACGAAAGGAGCTGCACATTACTGAGTGTACCATTTGTGTGTGTTTTTGTGTGCTGTGCTCATGCAGTCAGGTAAGCTTCTCTAATTGCTGTGAGATGCATTAGCACTCAGCTGCCTCTTCCTCTCTCTGCCTGTGCCTTTGTTTTTCCCTTAGTGCCAGTCTGCGGGCCAGAAGACAATCAGAGCAGAAGGGTCATTTTCTGCAAGAGCTCACCTCCCTCTTCCAAGCATCATCCCTGACAGCCTCACGCTCGGCAGGAGCCCTAAATTAACACTTGACGTTTGCGAGGCTCAGCCCTGATGAGGCTGCAGAGAGACAAAATGTCAGAAAACAAACACTCCATCATTTTTGCTTCATTTCCTCCGCCACTGGAGAAACACACTCACCTACACGGCTGTGGTGACACTCAGCTTTATTTGTTGCTGTGGATCTGGTGCCTTTGGGCCGAGACGAGCTATTATGACTTGATGAATAAAGAGGGGTGTTCAGTAGAAATAGCTAATTGTGTAAGTGCAATTATGCCTAGTGACATCTCGTTTAATCTATTTATTATAACAGATTAAGATGTACAAATTAAAGACAATGGATGGTGAACCTCTGATTTGATTTCCAAAACAGTTTATCCATAACAATAGAAAATAATGTACTCCAGGGTCAAGCCGACTGGTTAGAGCGTCAGCCTCACAGTTCTGAGGACCGGGGTTCAATCCCCGGCCCCGCCTGCGTGGAGTTTGCATGTTCTCCCCGTGCCTGCGTGGGTTTTCTCCGGGCACTCCGGTTTCCTCCCACATCCCAAAAACATGCATGAATTGGAGACTAAATTGCCCGTAGGTGTGAATGCGAGTGCGAATGGTTGTTTGTTTGTATGTGCCCTGCAATTGGCTGGCAACCAGTTCAGGGTGTACCCCGCCTCCTGCCCCATGATAGGTGGGATAGGCTCCAGCACTCCCGCGACCCTAGTGAGGAGAAGCGGCTCAGAAAATGGATGGATGGATGGATATATAAATCTCATCATCATCATCATCAGCCATTATCTATCCACTGCAGGATGAAGGCCTCTTCTTCACATTTCCAACTACTACGACATTTTGCAATTTGTTGCCAGTGTATTCCGGTGTGTTTAATGATTTCATCTATCCATCTACTTATAGGTCTTCGCAGTGGTCGCTTTGTGTCCAGTGGTATCCAATTGATAGTTTCTGTGGTCCACCTTTTGCCAGCTCTTCGGGCAACATGGCCAGCCCATTTCCATTTGAGGCTTTTTATTTTTTGAATGATGTCTGTTCTTTGAATTCTGAATTATAAGATCTCAGGGGCATACGACTTTTTAGTTTCCACTGTACTGTAGAGTAATAACATAGTGTATGTTTATACTTGTGCCTTCAATTATTAAAGTATGGCGTTTAAATGTTTTTTTTTCTTCAGGTTAGCCCTGCTGTTGAGAAATATAACTTACTTCTAGTTCCCAAATTGACTGATGTGAAAATTTGTTTGCATTATGACACCAGACACCATAGAACTCAGCCCAAAGGATGTACAGTATATTACCGGCTAAACAAACAAAAATTGTTTTATAACATAATCTGTCGTTATTTTAGTGTATGGCAAATGTTATATAACCACTGCAAGCAACTCTTAACTGTAAGGTTAGTGGCAACTATTGCTGACCAAAGTCACCAGACCAGACTGAGACGACATTTTCTCCAATACAAGGCAGTCAGTGTATCATCCAAATGATCTCGTAGCTGTAATGATAGGGTCAATTACAACATACTGTTGCTTTAAAAATACACATATATATTTTTAATGTGAGATAAAATAGATGATTATGGTTTAGATCAATCATCATTCTACGTTGTACTTGATTGTTTCTCTGCACATCAACAACCCATATTATTATTACTCCTAAATGGGGATAAGCACAACACTAGGGCTGAACAGTGCAGCATGTATGATACTATTTGAAGACTACTTCACTCTCGGTGCCCCCGGCGAGTTTGGATAGCATTGACTTCTATTTCATTATTTGTTTTATTTTTGTCCCACATGAGAGTTTGTTTCCATGAAAGGGATTGGCGTTATAGTGATCTGAGCAAATTGCAGCAGAAAGTACTTCAGATGGAATGACTGCAATTAGTGTGCTCTTAAATGTGGAACACTCTCCTAATGTTTTTGTTTACACGGGGCGGCTGATCGGTGACTTGGTGTGGGGGCGTTCCACAGGCAGGTTAAAATCACTTGTCATGCCAGAGATCATCATGAGCTTCCAATTGTCAGCAGTGTGGAATAATCAATGCAGCTCTTAACACTATCCTGTGTTGTCTGTTTGTGTATACTTTTGTTTTCCAGAGTGGATAATTTAAAAAAAACCTCCCTCTGTTTATGTGTGTTTGCATGCAGAGATGTTCATCTATTCTAGGCACTAAGCCCTTTATCTCCACATCTACACTGAAGGGATACGCTCCATTAAGAGTCAATTAAATTTTGCTAGCGAGCTCAGTTAGTCAGTGAGTGATTATATTTCAGAGGAGGACAGCGTCCAGGTGAAATAAGATTTAATGCAGCCTTTACTGCCTCTGCATCTCAAAGACCAACACCTATCTTAAAATATGCACATTTGCAATTACAGATGACTAAAAAGGCAATGAAACAATTAACCACCACAGAATGGCTGCGAAATACAAATCATCACAATGGTAGCAGAATTCAAATCGGAAACAGCGCTTTAAGAGGTCTTGAGAAAGATGAAGAGAGGCTGGTGAAGAGGAGGCATGAAAAGCGCAACGACGAAACAGGAAGTTGGGGAGCGCTGAATGTGGGGTGGGGGGGGGGGGCATGGTAATCAGGTGACAGTGTGACAAAGTTGTGCTTGTTCAAATGGAAATCTTCCCAGACTTCCTCCTTCTTGGCCCCCTCCAGCCCACTGCAAATGTTAATCTCCAGCATTTGAAGTGGCAACACTTGAGATGGTGAAAGTGACAACATCTTAACATAAGCTGAAGGGCTAAAGTGAAAGTCAGTACAACCCCCAACCAACTTCTCATCTCCAGCACAGTCCTCACTCCCTCGATGTCACCCTTCTTGCCTGGCCCACCCTACGTACATTTAACCGATGCGATTTCTCACTATGCAATATGCTTAGAATGGGGTCCTTTCAACGATTCCAAACATGAAAAAGAAAAAAAGGAATGCATCTGTGTTTCACTGTCACCGTTGCTTCTTCCATCCACTTCGAGCCATAGGTGGCACCAAGCAGAACTAGAGGCATGTAATCCGTCCAAATCCAGCCTCTTCCGAGAAGTGTTAAACCAGGAATGTTCTGTGTGGGTCACTGGATTAGACAGAATTCTTGGTGGTATCTTGGCTTGAGAGGTGGAATTAGAGGAGTATGGAAAAGGGAGAGGAGTCTCAACTGGTTTTGTATTAAAATGAGCTAACCAGGTGGTCTCCCGCTCCAAAATGGACACAGTGTGTCAAGTAATCTGAAAAGCCCCGGGTGTTTGTTGCTCATTGGACAGAGGCCTGGTAAAAAGAGCGAGCGAGGGAGTGAAAGAAAAAGAAAGATGGGTGGGATGGGGGCTGGCCATTGAGGCCTCAGTGAAATGTCTGTCAGGCTTGGTTTACCACAATCACAGCAGTGATTACCCTCCTTTTGATGACAGGTTTAGTTTTCTGTCCATTGGCAAGAAAGTGAGAATGGACAAGGGGAGGGGGCGAGGGGTGTTTGGGGGAGTGAGGTTACCTTGTTTTGGGAGACTTTGGGGGTGGGCGTTTACACACACAGGAAAAAGAGTTGGGTTAGGATGGGGGAGGCGGGGGCGGGGGCTGTATTAATGTCGTGTACTGAGGAGCTCCTATGTAATTTCCCAGCGGGTCGGGGGTCAGGTTTGTATTTAGTTAGTGGTAATGATCTCGTTAGGGATCTGAATGGACCACCGCCTAAGCCCATTGAGGGGAGCGAGTGTGCCTCCCCATCCCCCACCCCTGCCTGCCTTGTGTGGGCTTACACAGCCCGTGAACTGTGATTAATGGACTTCCAGGGCTTAATAACTTGCAAAACAGTATTAAACAAGGGAGGCCCCTGGACAATCGTACAGGCTACCCAGGCGGAGTAAGGAGGTGGCTGTAAACAGTGCCCGGCAACAATTGCAATGCATGGAATTAACTGAGAGGGGCCACTCACAATGCTA